>NC_060268.1:84406066-84700416 GCF_021613505.1 Equus quagga | reverse complement strand
CTTCCTTCCTTCCTTCCTTCCTTCCTTCCTTCCTTCCTTCCTTCCTTTCTTCCTTTCTTTCTTTCTTTCTTTCTTTCTTTCTTTCTTTCTTGTTTCCTTCCTTCCCTTCCTTCTTTCTTCTGTTCTTTCCCTTCTTCCTTCCTTCCTTCTTTCCTCTCTCTCTTTATTTTTCTCTCTCTCTCCTTCTCTCTCTCTTTCTTTCTTTCCTTCGTAATATATGAAATAGATTTCTCTCTCACCCATCTTTCCACAATCCAAGGTCTACCAGTCCTCAAAAGCTCAGTTTAAGTTTCTCCCCTCTGTGCAACTCTTTCCCAAATATACACACACATGTCCAACTCAGAGAACCTTCTCCCTCTTCTGACATGATCCTATTTGCCAGCTCCGTTACTCCTTTGGTATTTACATAGACTGCCTTCCGTGGTTATTTACTTTAACATACACAGTGCATGTACATTAAGAGTTTCTGTCCAAGAAGAGTTCCACTTCTTTGAATGTGGGAACCATGTTTTTTAAATTTGTTTGTTGTTGTTGTTTTATATTTTTAAATTCATTGCAGCTCAAGAGCAAGCACAGTGACCATGAGTTTGTTTGAAGATAACAGTGAACATAGCGATGACAACAATTCTCTTGTTTAAAATGGTAGGAAATAAGAGATGTGAGGCATTTTTTTCCCACATAATAAATCTTCTTTGGTACAATAAAAGATGTAATGAAGCACTCTCCAAATACACATATACTTACTGTGTATACATTATTATAACATAAACATGAGTACCTATAAACATAAAGTCAGGATGTCTGACTCTGCCAAACATAAATATACTCAAACGTATTGATAACCTTATGTGCTGTGACCATTTATTTTATTCTGTGTTGGGTACAAGTGTTTAATATAGGCTTTAAGAATTTATAGATTATGATAAACAAAAACATAGAATTATAGTGAAAGAACTGAATTCAATTCAGAAGACTTAATCGTCACTATAAGATACACTAAAGAAATTTTCAGCCATGGAAACATTTTTTTTTTTAATTTCAAAACATGATTCAATGTGTCTAGCCCTGAGAGCAAATTTCTACTTCTCAGGTGCCCCTCCTGGAATCCAGCACAATTGGAATCATTCTTCTTCCACTTCGGAAGTATTATGAAAATATTGTTTATGAGAATGGATATTCATGAATGATGGCCATAAACTGGAACACAATTTACATTTCTAAAATATATAATTACGTAGACATTAATTGATAAATGTAAAGTATAATTTGGGTAGAGAGATCATATTTTATAGAGAAAAATTATCTACAAATACTATGTAAAAATTATTTAGCACAACAGAAGGGGCAGAATATAGAGAAAACAGCTCAAGTGGACCAGTGGGCAAGGGTCATGGCATAGGATTCGAACCCTGGCTAAGTTTTTGACAGTCAGCGTTTATAATCCAGGTTTCTAGTGGTCACTTTTTATGCCATGAATAAAATTTTGAATAAATCACCTTAAGGTGGAGAAGCTTCATAACTCACTTTTACTTCAAAGATTCGCCAGGTTCTACTTTTTGCTCATTTTCCCTGTACTCTAGAGTTTTTCTGGATCTCTTTGGTTCCCTCTAAGAATATCCTACTTCATCATTCTCCCTCTCCCACCTTTCTCTCTTTGGTTCTCTAGGGCCAAAAAGAGCGGAAAAGGGGCTGGCCCCGTGGCCGAGTGGTTAAGTTCGCGCGCTCTGCTGCAGACGGCCCAGTGTTTCGTTGGTTCGAATCCTGGGCGCGGACATGGCACTGCTCATCAAACCACGCTGAGGCAGCGTCCCACATGCCACAACTAGAAGGACCCACAACGAAGAATATACAACTATGTACCCGGGGGGCTTTGGGGAGAAAAAGGAAAAAATAAAAAAATCTTTAAAAAAAAAAAAGAGCAGAAAAAAGTGAGACTAATAAAGAACTTAAAGAAGCCAAATTTGTTGGTTAAATCTTGGGCTTAAAAAGTTTTCTTCTAAAATAAGTTAAAGAACTTTAATTCAGGTTTTGAAAATCAAACCCAAGAAACTCACTCACTGCACTGGAAGTATACAAAAGTAATAGTTTTCACATTTGTCTTCCCTATTATATTGTGTAATATTACATAAAGATATGAGGAATATCTTACTCATAATTACGTCTCCAGCATCTCACCAAGGTCATGGGTAAATACTGGCTCAATTAACTAAAAAAAGGGCAGGAGGGAGTCAAGGATTCTTTAATTCACTGATAAATTAACAAACTTGGACATTAAATTTGCTTTAGTCTGAATCCTAGAGCAAAAAATATACATATTTTAATTCAAACCATTTCATGATTTTTTTTAAGCCTATCACTTGTCCTCTCACCAACACTTTCAGATCTTGGTTGAATCTCTCACTGATTTAACTTGGCTCACATGTGAATTATCCTGTACTCTTTAGGTACAAATCTTTAGGTTGAATATTGACTGTCATTTTTGTATACCATTGTCTCCAGGAATTTTCTCCTTAAATGCTGCCAGTCATTGCTTCGCCACATGTTCCCTCCTGTTAGGAAATCCATCTTTATCCATAGACCTTCCTGGAGGAGTGGTGCTACTCATCCAGGTTTATTCTAGGAAACAGAAGCCTCACCAAATGGATTAAAGGATAACAGAAATGTCTAAAAGTAAAGTAGGCTTTAAGGTTGGTTAGTTAGAACTCTCAGTCATGTCACTAAGGACGGTTTCCTCTTACCTTTCTGCTCTGATTTATGTAGAATCAGTTTCATCTGTGATTTCAAGATGGCATTCAACAGTGCTAGGAGAAACATACTTCCTCTTCTACAATGGGAAAGAGAGAGAGAAACCTGGATTTGAGTTGATTCAAGACCAAGAGAGAGGTTAAGAAGTAGGCACAGTGAGTATGGACAAATCTTTTGCATTTTTTTGCTATGAAGGAAGCGGAGACATGAGGTGATAATTGGAAGGAGATGTGGAGTCAAGGGGGAATAAGGGAGTGAGGTGGATATTATAATTACGATGATGACAATAATGAGTATTCCAGAGAGTTGGGCCGAAAATAACTTGTTTGAGCATGTTTTCTTATGTTTATTCACCATTTGTATCCCTTCTTCTGTGAATGATTTGTTCTTTGCCTAATTTTTTGGCTCAGTTGTCTTCATACATTCTTGATTAAGTCTTTTTTTCCTATACATATTGCAAATATTTCCCTCAAATTGTCAATTATTTTTAAATTGGCCTCTTACTATGGAAGAGGTTGAAGGACGAAATCAAATGGTTAATCTCTGAGAAGATTCAAATCTGGTATAGAACCAATAATCTTTTTAAAACATTATGATACTAAAACTTAGTGCAACATGTAATTCAGAAAACCACTGTAATAATGTCTTATGTCTTGCAACACTAAAATATTTGTTAAGAGTATAGTTAGAGCTAGGCAGTGCACTTAAAAGCTGCATACATTATCTTATCTAATCCTCACAGTCCTATGAATTAAATATTATGATCTCAATTTCAAAGATGAAGAAAACGAGCTTCAGAGAGTTTAAGTACATCACCCAAGGTCACACATTAATAAAAAGAAAGAATCCAGATTTGAACCCTGGTCTGACTCCAAACCTCTATTCTAACTCCTGAAGTATAACTCCCAAATCAGTGATCATTAGAATTTAAACTGACGTTGAAGGCCTGTTATCACACCTACCTTAAGGAACAGTATAGTATGGTTGTTAAGTGTAGAGCTGAATTCTGGCGATGCCATTTATTAACAATTTTCTGGGCTTTATTTTTCTTATCTGTAGGATAGGAAGAATATCATCAGTCTCATAGGATAGTTGTTGGGATACATATGCTGATATATATAAAGCAGTGCCTGGCATGCAGTAAGTACTCAATAACTATCACTTATTATTATTATTATCGTTACTATTATTATTATTGCTCTGCTCCCCTCATACCAAAATCTCTTTGTCAATGGGTCCAACAAGTGATTACCTAGTATTGAGATGAACATCTCCTGCTAAAGTGAACTCATTACCTCCAATAGAGGTCCATTCTGTCTCTGGAAAGTTCTAATTATTAGAATGCTCTTCCTGATGGTACACCGAAGTTGCCCTTCTCAAAATTATTTTTAACAAGACTTTCTAGGATGGCATACAGTAGACAACCAACCTTTGGAAGATCATTAGTATGTCTCTGTAGGCTGTTTTCCAGCCAAGAAAAAGATCATGATGGTTATCTTCTCTGTGCTCAAGCTCATCAATGCCCCTTTTAATGTCTGAACAGAACCCTCTTCTACAGGTGTGAGTAGGACAGCCCACAGGTAAGCGGGATTATACCCCTCCCTGCTCTAGCTCATTCATTATGCAGCCATGTCCACTTTGCTTATTTATGCAGCCATCGTATACAACTGACAAATATGCTACTTATAAGTCAAATCACGCTGTCCTTGTGCAACTGAGGTTTTGGACCCAAATGTAGAATTTATATTTGACTGACAAACTCAAGTACCTGGAGTAAGTGGCTATTTCCAAGATATTGTGGTATCTTTGTTCTTACGGTATAATCAATTTCTCAAATATAATCAAAGTCAAATGTTTAAATTGGCATTTAATAATGAAAACTATGGAACTATTCTTTAATAGCTTTTTTAAAGAGTTTTAATTAATTCCATTTAATTCTTTAGGATCATCAACTGTTCACATACTACAATAGGAAGCTGCAGCATCCTTTGATTACGTCTACATATGCTGTGTTCCAGGAAACAGCTTGATTACATTTCTTATTTCTTCCTATTAGCTCAATAGATAATCATAAACTGTCCTTCCTCGTCCAACCATTCCTCCAGTGCCTTATACTTGCCATTAATTCATTCCACTTGTTCTTGCTACGTGAGGAGTTGCTCCATTTCTCCTTCTGATTTTCTTCTTTCCCTCCTTCCTTCCTACCTGTATTCCTTCTTTCTTTTTTTCTCGAAGTCTTGGTTTAAAAATGAGGCCAGGAGCCTCTTTTGTTATATGAGGCAATAAGCATCTGAGAAAGGAAAATGCAGAGGAGGGTGCTGGAGCATGACATTGTAGATGATTCAACCCAAGCCATCACCCACTGTATGAATAGTAAAAACTCACCCTCCTAGCATCAGTTAATAAATTGTATCTTCTATGTATTAACAAGCCAGTAGTCTGTCATACATCCCTACATTTTATCATCATTATTTTTTAGTATTCGCATCCTACTCCTCTCTTATCAAAAATATTTTTGGATGCTTACAGTAAAAGAATAATGCAACCAGACTGAACCATTATCATGGAATAAATATAAAAACAAGTAATGGAGAAGGCAGTGTTTCAAAGATATCTGTACAACTGCATTGGCAACTCCAATGGCTGTGTTTTCTTCTTTTTCAAATACTTCCATTTATACTACTAGAGTTCCCATTCTGTGATCAGCAAATTTTCCTCTATCTTCTACTCTTCAGAAAACTTTCTCCCTTCCTTGACTTTACTCAAGGGTTCTCTCTGGAGGGTTCACTTTATACTTATGGGACAGCTTGGAAAAAAGCTGATATCTTGTAGTCAACATCAATCCAATTAAATCAGAATTTGTAGAAAGGGGCTGGTCCTGAAGGACACTGCTCCCCTCTGAAGACCCCAAAATTAGAGGATGATTTTTAGTTATTTACAAATTCTTCAGTGTCAGAATTGTGGTCACTAGTCTTCATCCCCAAAACCTCTTTTGACCATAATTTCCCCACGCTCTTATAAAAACTCTCACATTGACTCTCTACCCTCTCCACTTTTATCTACAGATGTCCTCATCGTGTCCTCTAATTCACTAAAGATTTTCGAATCTGGCTCATATTTTCACTTTCCATCCCTACTCTTGTTATCATTCTAAAAAATATGGTGTGGTGAATACAAGAACAGGTTCTAGAACCTGGGTTTGAGTCTGAGCTCTGCCGTTACTAATCTTGCTGCTGTGGGAAGATTTAAACCCTCTTTGCCATAAAATGGAGATGGTACTAGGAGTGATAGCACTCAGTGTTAGGATTAAATGAGTCCCTGTGTTTATTTTTGTGGGTTATCCGCCCCATATTGTGCTTTGCTTGGCCTATTGCCATAAACCTCTTATTGTCATCCTAACTGAATTCTTACCCCTCCTTTAATCAATTATCCTTCAGTTATCTTTCACAAATGTAACTCTAATCATATGACTTCCTTCCTAAAAACCTCCTCTACTTTTCTATTGCCTATAAGATAGAATATAGCTTAATATGGGCAGCATATGAACCATTCACCAAGCTAGTTTCCAACAAATCTTCCAGTTGTGTCTTCATTCACTTACCACCTTCCCCCTTCCCTTCTTTCTCACTCTGCTCATGGATATCATGGATCTCATAGATAATAGTTGTATGTTTTTATTCACTATACGATGATCTAATTTTACAAATATGTGGGCATGTTTCCTTGGATAAGTTTGCAAGCTCTCTAAGTTTTAATATCTTCAGTTATAAAATTGAAATAATAATAATACTTACCTTGAGGGATTCTGTGAGCATAGACATATTTATAGATTCATACATATTTACATACATACATACATACATATTTACAGATCCACATACAGCCAGACGTGTTTACAGAAGACACATAGTCATAATAGGGGCTTTAAAAAATAGCAGTAGCTGATATTAATTTTGTCATTAAAATTGTTGCTGTTATTATTATTATTACTATCATCCTTGTTGCCTCTCCCCTGTGAAGCTTGTCCTGTGACCCCTTCTACTTACTCTCTGGGTCCCCCCAACCCTTCATATCTATGGCTATGATGACAATTTTACCCTTGGTGGTGATTGCTGGCTGATAGAACTAGCTGTCCCACTAATATGTGGTCATTTTGAGGGCACATCCAATCCAGGATCTGTTGCCTGGAAAGACAACACTCCCTTGATCAGACTCAGAGAGCGCTCACTTCCAAGAATTTTATAGACCTCAAAGTCATCAGGAAGAGTGTGACCTACCTGGCACTGGGGAACCTGAGGCTGACAGACTCTGCTGTGGCTCAGCTTTCTGTAAAAACAAGCAAACTGCCTCCTGAAAAGGTCGATGCCCCCTCTCTGTGCAGCCCTCCCTCTGCATGCAACCCTCCTCAATTTTGCCATATCCTGAGCTGTCTTTTTTCTGAGCTCCTCCAAGTTGTGTTCTTTCTTATTAAAAACATCTCTCCCCACTCCTCTTTATCTATCTCTCTCTTTTTTTTTTCTCTTCTCTTTTCCTCCTATACTCCTCCCACCCCTCACTCCTTCTGTCAGTCCTGACCTTTTCTATACTGTCGTTTCAACACTCAGGTCGTCCCATCTTGGCCCCATCCTCCACTGGTGGTCTGGTCACTTCCGTCTTCTCATTCACCATCTCTTGTTAACAATGGTCCAGCAAGGAAGATCTTATTTAGAACCTATTTGTTAGAAAAAGGAGTGAAAAAGAAAGTACAGAATTTTTCCTGGCACATCATAATTATGGCAAATTATTTCTGTTAATGAGCGTGTAGAGGAAAGAGAAGTGATGTTAGGTCAGGAAAGCTAATGTCCATTCAGCCCTGAGAGATGAGGGTTCCCAAGGTGTGCAGCGAAGGCTTTATCAGCTGGTTCCATCAGACACAGGAAAGGGCAATTTCTCTTTCTTAGCATTAACCCTCAACTGGAGTTAGTGCAGGGAAGGCCTCGCTCTTCACAAACACTCCAGGATAAGGTGATAAGAAGATTACAAGTAAAGCCTCTCTTTAGCTATTCCACATCTCCTGTCAGACAGAGCAAGTTAAATTACAGCACAGGCCTCACATGCATTGATCATCCACTCAACTTGTACTACCCAGGGTTTTAAAGATCTGTGCCAGGGATAAGTGAAGTCGTCTCAGCAAAGTTTATTTTAGCAAGGAGGGTTCACTAAGATCAAAGAGGTGAGGTTCTGGGAGAGGGCCCTAACTCCTGGGTGCTCAGCGCTATTTATGCATAATCTTCATCAGTGAATACTTCCTTATAGCCCCCGAGAGGTGTTGAGAGAACACACAGTTGATGGCATAGCCCTCTTCAATGACTCACATGTGTCTCTGTGAGCCCCTGGCTTCTCCCTACTTAAAAAGCAGGTTCAAAACTCAGAGAACATTGCTAAAGATGGCATTTACCCTATTTAGAGATGCTCTGTGAGTGGTCAAAATGAACATTTATGTGCCCCATTCTGATTTTAGGTACCCTATCCTGATTTATGAATAAGATATAAAGTTTTTTTTTTGTTTGGACAAGATGCTTTCTTATAATAAGCTTCAGTTAGCCTTGTTCGGCCTACAAGACATACTATGCAGTTTAACAAAGATATACAATTCTTTGAACGGTTTTGATAGTCAAGTCTTCATAAGAATAAGATAGGCCATTTTGAGGCTACAAGAGAAAAAAAGATCAATCATTAGAAACACTTAAAAATTCTGTGCATGACACTCTTCTTTATTAAAAAGACCCATTGTAAATTGGAAAGTTCCGAAGTCTTTGTGGTGAGAGAGAATGAATTATAATGACATCACTGGGTCGTGAACTAGGCCCACTGGCTACTTTCCAGAATGAAATTGACTAGGAGAGATCAGATGAGCCCATTCGTAGCACAAGACATCTGGGAGGCAGCCAGGGAATCGAGGTTCAAGCCCCCTATTTAGGACGACTTCCTCTTCCTCTTCATCATCAAATATAATCGTGATTTCCCAGGCAAGCCCTCTAGCCTAACAAAGCATTTCAATTCATATTCTAAAGAACACCCCAAAAGTTCTTTGTACTCATTCCTCAGTGAAAGACCTCATGAAAAATATTAACATGTCAACATCTGGCTGACACCTTTGCTACATTTTCATCATGTTGCTGATGGGAAGCATTTTGCCTTCAAATAAGCATAATTTGCCCGTCTTTTCCATCTCCTTTTTTTGTCTCTGTCCCGGCGTAATAAATGGTGTCTCAAGCCCAAGAGAAACTCATTTCTGTTAACAGATCATTTGTAAACCTTTAAGGGCAGCTAGTGAGAAAGGGGCATTTTTTCCCTCTGTCTTAACTATCCTGGTTGTCTTTCTAAATGCAAAATGACACCTCATTCAAAGCTTTCTGGTCTCATCTTAATCTCCCTTATTTTACACTTTCTACCTTTTTGATATTGCTACAGACTGCATGGCGGGTTTTTACCTAATACTGTAATACCTATTATCTGAGGCATTTAGGTATATAGGCTCTTGCCAGCTAAGAATAATGCAGATCAATTGGATGTCAGCAGCCCAATAAAGTCAGATAGTATATATTTTTTTTCAGGGTAGAAAAAAGATGTCTGCCCACCTGACCTTAAAGCCAGCACATTTCAATATTAATATATTTTATGCATGCATGTGATAACGTTTTACGTTTCTTATGGATCTGCAGGGAAGTCTCACTTTTCTCTGCGGAGGATTATTACCTATTCTGAGGGGGCTATGATTATAGATTCTTACTAAGACAAGAATAATTGACCATAAAAAACCTTTTATATTCCCACAATTATTTTTGCATTGACTAAAAGTGTCAAGAAAATCTGATTTTATTAGCCGGCCCCTAATTTTGACTCCATTTAATTTTTTCTCTAGCTTTTTCCCCCAATATGTTTTTAGTCTGAGATAGTTGGCAATTGGACAAAAGAACAATTTGTTACAGAACCTTTACTGAATGGAAGTTCTATAATCCAAGCATTGCATCAAGTATCAAATAAAATAAAAATGTATGAGATCAGCAAAGGGGACATGCTCCAAGGTAAGGAACTGATCTAGGGCCTAGGAAAAAAGAAGTTTAAATCAAAATTTGACTGCTCAGCTAAGAAGTAAGTCTGAAGAACAGAAGGTCATGTGCAGCTGTGACCCCACATTCCCCTTCACCCACCAAGAGGTCAGATCCTGTCAGCACTGAGCCTACTTCCAGTAAAGCGCAAGCAGCAGAGTTGTGCTTATTAACAAGCAGTGTGGGCAACTCTAAAGGATGTTTGAGGAGAAGAAGCAGGAAATGCATTGGCTCATTAGGAAGCAGGGGATGCGGTGGACAGGAGAAGTAGTAGTGACATGATACCCATTTGACCCTTACAAACAGAGTCCACCCTCGTTACCACATGTGTTATTTTCCATGCTTTTGCTCCGCCAAATATTAGAAGCAAGGACGAATCAAGAAGAGAGGGAGGGAAAGTGTTCCAGTTTCACTGCTAATTTGTGGAAGATAGTTGGCAACTCCCTTCTAGGACCAGCATCTTTATTTTGGAGATTCTAAATGCATTGGCTTTTCAGATAATGGAGGATGCAGTAGAAAAGAGAAGTGGAAGTAACATGGTACCCATTTGACCCTTGGAAATAACACCCACTCTGGTTCTCTCATGTATATATATAATGGGACTTTTTTTGTAGTAGGACTAAAGTAAAAATCAGGGCTAAAACTGAAAACATGAATCACAGATACCTCACACTCTCAAGTCACCAATGAGCCAACAACAGTTGGGGCCACACTTTCCCGAGGTAATGTGAATGGAGTCTGCTACCACTAACCAGACATCATTCAACTCAACCTCACACCTCACTCCCAGTCTACCCACAAAGGGCCCCACAGAGAAGAAAGTCCCTCCACTCTTTGAAGAGTGCAGGTTCATGGGGAGAGGCTATTTCCTAGGGAGAAAATTCACAAGAATAACTTGTAGACTGAGGAACTACCTTTGAGAAAGGGGAGCTGACGTCTTACTCTCCAGCTGGGTGTTTTCAGAACCAAGAAGCTTTATCATGTCCCAGTGCTGCCATGAAAGAAAAGAGGAACATAATGAGGCAAATTTTGTGTGGCTTTGACATGCGTCTACTTGTGTTTGGGGGCAAAATACTCATAGAAACTGGGCCCAGTGTTGGTCAAGAGGTGCTCAGAGGTAAGAAGCCTACTAGAAAGTAGACTAAAGTAGCCTATGAGAGTAGGGCCTGCTGGGACGATGATGTAATGTGCCTGGGAAGAAGATTGAGCCCCCCTGACCCAGTGTTCTCTCTGGCCCTCAGAGTGTGCAACGAAGACTCGGTGGTTCTGTCTCCAAGTGAGGAAGCACTGAGATTAAAGAGGGTTCAGGAGACACAGGCTGCCCTCGAGGCTGTTAGGCCAATGGGGAAGAGAACAAGAACTTCTGGAGACACCAAGGGCATACAGGATCTTCACAAAGATATCTGAGAGTTAAACTACGCTACTTCCAGGAGAAAGAGTTCTTCATGAGCGATGGTTCCCAGTTGCAAAGAGAATCAATGAAAACAAGGACCCTGTTCCAAACTGACTTTTCTAGCAATTTAGATACATCCTTCCTCTTTTCCCTTCTTCCCTGACACTCTCCTCCCAACACCAGAAGGTCAGGCAAGGACAGGGGAAGCCAAATGTGCCTTCAATTCTTCCTAGTCAGAGTCACATTAGGAAGGGCAGAAGAGCTTAACCCAGAAGAGAGAGAGTGATGGGAGTGTAAAGGAAATCTCTTGCCTCCCTTTTCCAATGCAAGCACCCAGGATTGGGTTTGTTCTGAGGATAGTTGGGGAAAAGGAAGAGAAGAAATTTGAACCCAATATGAGATTTCAGTTTTAAAACAGGCTAAACTGAATTTTAATATCTGAGAAGGACCGGAAAATTATAGGACCTTGCCAAGTTAATTTCAAGAATAAGAAAGGGGGATGTTGAATAAGAAAGGGGGATGTTGACATAGCATAGTTGAAGACCAGGATCGGCAAACATAGTAAAACATGACAAAAAGAACACATTTTGTTTCTAACTCAATTTGCTAAAGTTCCTTAATAAACCTGTTACACTGCTAAGAAGTTAAGTATACTATCTGCCAGTCTCGCCAAAATAATTGTTTTCTGACTTGTTTAATAGTTTAATGTAAGCAACAGGATGACCTCAATAGATTGTTAAGGGATTATTTGTCATATAACTAGTTGTTGATGGCTGACTGCTTTGTCAAATTTGGTTACATGACTGGGAAGAAAGTCCCTTGCTTCCATACAACCTTACTTATTTAGGAGCACTCACTGTCATTTCCTGCAGTCACTTACAATTGTCAGATTTCATTTAAGCAGGACAATTGTAGGCACCATCCATAAGTAAACACACATCACAGATTTCACCCTCAACAGAGATAAGAAATCTTACCCTGCACTATATACTCTGCTAAGTCTCTTTTGGTATCTCAGAGAATAAAATGACAACTGGGCAATTTTATCATATATTTGCTTGAAGGAAAGAAACACATAAGATAGATACTTCAGGTTAATTAGCAGAAGTTTGCTGTGGTGATCAAATTCCTTACTTTATTTTCAAGACTCCACAGATTTGGTGGAGTATTAATACACCCACTATGATCTGAGAAAAGGAGGTATCCATCCAAGATTCAATAAACAATAAATTATGCTGGCATCCATCAGTCAACCACTTTTATTTATGATATATTTTCTGCTGTACTCAAATCTGAGCTCGGAATCTGGAGCAGCTTTCATCTCCACTTCTCTGCCAAACACACTCGAGGTGTCTACTTGTCTTGGCCTGTGGGCTCAGGCACCCAGGCCAGTCTTTATTCTGGGCATGAAGGCATATGTGACTTCCCTAGTCTTTGGCTTGTATAATTCAGTGTTTCAGAAGATGATTGTATCTTGATGTACTGTGCCCTGTATCTATACCACTTTGGAATATTTCCTTCTCACACGGTGACCTGGATTCTTGACTCCTTTTGTCCTAAACCATCGTCTGAAGTCTGGACCATAACAAAATGTAGTAAAATAACTATAGTTTTTACTGCAGAGCATAATGACGTCAGTCATCCATGACAGATCCTAGAGGAAACGTTCCTAATATCTCAAATATCCTGAAATTAACTCACTCATAGAGTCATCAAATCTTACTTTAGTTGACTTCAATGACTACTATACCAGTGTTCGGAAGCCACCTTATTCATTTCTCTCTCATCCTAGGAAACCATCACTTGATAAAGCCCGTAGGTAAGGAAAAGATACCATGTAGTTATAACTAGAAGTGTTGTAAAACTTGCCTGGGAGTGGGAAGCCTAGAGTCCCAGACTCACGCTATAGAATTGGACAGACTCGGCTCCAAATCCTGGCTCTACCATTTTCTAATGTGTGAACTTAGATAAGTCACTTAAAGTCTCTGTATCTTATTTATAAAATAGGGACAGTGATAATTCCTTGTAGAGAAGGAAGACAATTCCTTTATCCTCTTGTCCTTCTATCTGGACTGTAAATCAAATTCACATGAGACAGAAAAACAGGAGAAAACAAACAAAGCTTTATAAGATGTATACATGGGACACATCAGTAAAACTGACAACTCACCAAAATGGTAGAGGCTCTCATCTTAAATACCGTCATCAGCTAAAGACAAAGGAGAATGTTGGGGGTAGTGGTTTGAGATTTCAGAGGGGAAGAAGAGAATTCACGCAGAGATGGAAGTGTAAATGGGCCAACTACAGACAACGTGACCTGCGATACACATTTTATGTTACGTTACAGTTAACTTAGGGTATTAGCTCCTTCCTGGAACAGGCCCTTCTATTTTAAATTATTTTAGGCAGTTGGGGGGGGGAGGTTAAAGTTTCTTTCAGAGTCTTTTGTTCTTAAAATTAATCAAGCCAAAGAGACACATATTGGGGTGGCCAATTCTGATCCCCCACATCCTCAATCGGGTGGATTAATGAGATGGTGGCTCAATTGCTCTTGGTTCAAATCTGGAGTCACCACTTACCAGGTGAGATCCATGGGCAGGTTACAGATACTTCAGTTCTCTGCACCTCAGTCTCATCATCTATTAAATGAGGATGTTAATAGTAACCAAGTCATTGAATCACTTTAGGTATTAATTTAGTTAGTATTGACAAAGTGTTTAGAAAGTGTCTGGCCATGGTTAATGCTCAATAGATGTAAGCCATTATGAATGATAGTCTTGTAATATATTATTACCTCTATTACTACCGATAATAATCAAGATAATGAGGTGAATATTAACAGTCTTCTCGGCAGGTTTGACTTGGAGCCAACCGTAGCCCATTAATTGATTGAAGGGGATCTAAACCCAACAGATTGAGGGACAAAGTATCCCTGAATTGGTCACACAACCACCCAGGATCCCAGCCATTCTCCATCTCTGCTGGGAACTTAGCAAATCATCCTCTTTTGGGCATTCCCTTGTCATGCTCCAGCTTCTGCCTCAGGAGCTCTAAGTTGCATGGATGGTAGAGAAGAGATAGATTGATTTGTCTATTCTAGAAGAATCATTGTTTAGAAAAGAATCATTTAGTTGATCACAGAAGCAAAACCTGCTCAGCCAGTTTTCAGAGGTGAAGGGGAGGGTATCACTTGTCAATCAAAGTTTAACATGCAATAAGCTGTATAACAAAAAGACAGGCTCTTTTCACCAACACAAAGGCCATAAATAAAGGAACAAGAACCCTACTGTGATTAAGAGAGTGAATGTGAAATATATTGGCTTTCTTTCTTTAAAAAAGAAATATATATATTTACATATATATAAAATATATATACTTATATATATGTACATACATATACCTGTGGATGTATGTATACACTAAATATGTATATTAAGTTGAAGGCATTGTGGGGAATACAAGGATAAGGTAGTTTCTGGTTTCTCCAGTGTGTAATGAAAGTAAAATAAGTACACAAATATCTCTAAGGCAAAGCAGGAAGTAGTATATGTCAAAGAAATCCACAGATGTGGCGCAATTAAAGTGCTAGGCGGTAGAGAGGGTTTCCTGTATAAGGGACCAGACAGAGCTCTGCAGAGGAAGTGACATTTGAATAACTTTTAGCTTCTGTTAGGGACTCTTGTGCCAACCACCAACCCACTCCCCACCACCACAGGACCAAGCAAAAACCCAAGCCAGGGATGTTGCCTTCCCTTCCCCTACCTGGCAAGCATGTACTCATCTTGTAAGTCTCATGTCAAAAATTACTTCTCTGATGCCCCCTCTCCAAATAGATTTGGCCGTCTCTCATTTAGGAACATATACAACTTTGTGTGTTCCACCGTTTAGGAACATACACAACTTCTCTCCCTTTGGCATTTTAGCTCATTACTATGTTACCATCCGGTCTTTCTCACTGGACTGCAATACCTATAAGGACATGGGGTAATGCCTTTGAATCCTTGGTGCCCAGGGATTTAAAACTTTCTGGAATAACTGAACTCTGTTGTTAAACTGAAGAAAGCTCCTGAAGAAGATGGAGCTTCCTGCCTCTGTGAAAAGGAAAATTGTGGAGGAAAGGGAAAAAGGAACCAGTTATGCGTGACTGCCTGATGATACATTATCTAATTTAATCATCATGATCCAAACATTCCCAGCTGGCATTATTATCTCCTTTCGCTCCTGTGGAAATTGAGGTTCAGAGAAAGTAAGGGACTTGTCTAAAGTCACAGACCTGTTCAACTGAGTAGCCCAGGTTCAAACCCAGGTGGTTTCCTTCACTGTGTGATGTTCCAGAACGAGGAGAAGGGTTGGCAGAGTCATATAGATGTACCATCTCTGAATGCTACTGGGCATTAAAAAGCCAATAACTACTTTGACAAAATCCAAAATGGGTGCTTTCCAGGGGCCAGCCCTGTGGCACAGCAGTTAAGCTCTCATGTCCACTTTGGCAGCCCCAGCGTCATCAGTTTGGATCCCAGGTGCAGACCTACACACCACTTGTCAAGCCATACTGTGGTAGGCATCCCATATAAAATAGAGGAAGATGGGCACGGATGTTAGCTCAGGGCCAGTCTTCCTCAGCAAAAAGAGGAGGATTGGCAGCAGATGTTAGCTCAGGGCTAATCTTCCTCAAAATAAAAGTTAAAATAAATAAAATGGGTGCTTCCCACCACCGCCAAGACTACCAGGAAGTTTGCACTTTAAAAAAAGTTTGCCTACCTAGAGAAAATACATCTGTTTTCTGAAGAAGGGAAATCAGGGTTCCTTTTCTTTCTCCATTTCTTCCTATGTGCCTTTTCGTCAATCTTTCTCTCCCTCTTCTTGATAACAGAGGATGATTCATTTCCTAAAGTAATGAAGATGATAATGATGATGATGATTAGGTCAAACTTCTGCTAGGATGTTGTTTGTTCCCTCAGGGGTCCTCCCTAGGCTTCAGTTTCTAGGATGATATAAGATTGAAATTTAGATTTCAATTTTCTATATCACAGGAAATAAAACAAGCTGAATTCTTAAAATTGTTTTTTAAGGGAAAATCAGAAATGAATGAAACAATTGACAGGAAAAATTAGACATCATTTATAGCTTAAAAAGAGTGAAAAACCAGAAATAGCTTCAATATCCAATGATAGAAGTTTAATAAATTGTGGTAATCTATACATATGGAATATTCTATATCCATTAAAATATGTTTTCAAAGAGACCATGGGATGAATATAGTTGTGATATGTTGTTAAATCAGACATCAGGTTACAGAAAATATGAAAAGCAAAATTCTAATTTCACAAAAACTATATATATAAATATGTTTTTATTGAAGAAAAAGGCTAAAGAGATTGGAAGGCAATATACTGAAACATCAACAGTAGCTAGCTCTGGTTGATTCTATAGCTGGTGACTCTTTCTATAGTTTCCTAATTTTCCATTACTAACATGGAATACTTTTGCAATCAACAGATAAATTCAGGTTTGACAAATGTTTGTCATGCAGGTGGAATCCAATTTTGCAACTCTTTCTGGAAAACATTTTTTTCCTTATTTGTTGCTCCATCCCAACCACTGTTTCCAGGAAGGAAGCTCTGTCCTCCTAAAGCTGGTGTTTATTCAGACCTCCTCACTCTTGCTCCCATCAGTCTGCCTTCCAAAAAACATCCTTGATACACTCCAGTGCATTGAAAAGAATACGAATTGCAAAATGAGGCAGATCTGAGCTCAAATCCATTTTCCCGTATTTCTTAGCTGTGCAGTCTTCGGAAAACGCTACTTTCTCTGAGCTTCAGCTTTCTGATCTAACTAGAATTGAATGGGATAGCATGTGTACAGCAACGCAAACAGACCCCGAGACACAATATATTTGTCATTAACATAGGTCCTTACTTTCTCGTGCCTCTTATCTCTGTACCCATCCCAACTTGCTGATCTTTCAAGACCCAATTCCCATTCTAGTTCCTCTACAATGTCTCTCATAACTCTCTCTCGGCAGCCATGATGTCAATCTCTAAATACATTTTCTATACAACTCAGTTAGCACTTGTGCTTAGTGAGTAAATGGCAGGTCCCCAAGAAGAATAGGAGCAGTGTCCACCATCCGTAACATACATGATTCTCATTTATGGTAGGGTTTCAATCAGCAGCTCATGATAGAGAACTGGATCTTTTTGAGATGAGTTTTGAACATTAAAATAAACTTACAAGTCATAAAATAGAGCAGTAGAAAGCGCAGTGTGTAGTCACATTTCCTCTAACTTCAGCTAGAACGCACTAAGAAGCCATCAGGGGACCATGGGTGGTACCTGGTGGCTGGATGTGAGTTGTGAAGACAGAATGTCGCCATCCCGAGAGAGAGGAGGGCTCACAAAGCCCCAGAATAATCCTAATTCTTGTCAGGCTGTGAAGAACTGCTAAGACTCTAAATTGGCGAGTGCGTTTGATAAGGTGAAGTGAAATAGGTGGATCCTACCGCTCTAATTTCTTCTCCCTTACAAGTCCGTCAGTCAAGTAGATTACTTGGGAACTAGGTCTCTATGAGATGGAAGCAGAAAAAGAGAGAGAGGACAGAGGCCATCCATAATATCTCTCTCAGGTATATGACTATTAGTATTTTCAGTCTAAAATGATTGACATACCAAATCTAATGATTAAATCTCAGCTTTTATCAAATGCCTCTAGTGCCTTTATTTTACTTCTGAGAAGCCACTCTTATTCTCCTATACTTACTTGTCTTCCAAGCAGTGAACAACATAAATAAAGCCATTTTGATACTTGATAATTTAAAGCAGTCATTTAATAATGTATCTTTAAGAGAACATTCTTCTCAGACATCCTTTCAAGATCTCATTATTTTTTTCAATTAAGGAGAAAATAAACTACATTTACCTCTTCCTGGTGGTGTCTAGAATGTAATAGGAATAAAGATATAGGTAGGAATCGAGTGTTGGTCTGTCGGTTGAGATCTGCTTTCTTCAAAAAGTTGGAATAAAAAGGCACTAAAAAATGCATGGCAGAATCCCTATTTATAACATTGTCTCCATGAATGAAACTTTAATTGTTTGGCCTCAGCCAATTTTTTAGGAAACTTACAAATGAAGAGGAAGACAAGCTTTTAAGAAAACTTTGGTCATAAATATAAATAAGATTTCGTTGCCAGAGCGTAATTAGTGCTTTGTGCCTCTTTTGAATAACGAGTGAGGGAGGTTTGTTGGCTCTCTCTCATTCAATTCTATTGACCTGCCAAAATTTTACAGAACTTCCTAACATCCATTACTTCTTTTTACATATAGTTATCGCTGTCCCTTTTATGAGATCTTATTTGTGTTATCTCACGTTTCTTCCTTCCTTTTCTTTATTTGCATGTCATAAAAATGCTGAATTTGGACCCAGCTCCATGGCTGAGTCGTTAGTGTTCCATACACTCTCCTTTGACAGCCCAGGTTCGTGGGTTCAGATCCGGGCGCTGACCTACTCCACTCCCCTGGTATACTGTGGAGGTGTCCCATATACAAAAAGGTAGAGGAGGAATGGCACAGATGTTAGCTCAGAGTGAATCTTCCTCAGTAAAAAAAATGCTGAATTTGTACAACTTTAAGGTAATTATTTTTATGAGCTCACTGGAGGTTACCTTCAATGCTCTCACAAAGTCTTCCGGTGGTCAATGAATTATACAGAATATTCCATGATTCCTCATCCAGGATTGCTACAGAGGCATAGATCTGTCCATGAAATGCTTTTAAAAGTTGGGAGCAAAGGCTATTCTTATAACATTGGCTGTTTTTTTCTAATTATAGTAGTAGTACACACATTGTGAAATATTTGGAAAGAAGAAAAAAAGCACAAAGAAATAGTTAACCCGATAATCCCCATACATATTGTTGACATTTTAATTTATAACTTTCTTTTATATGAAATACATATATATATATATATGCATGAATGTAGAGTTTTGTACTCAGATTTATTTCCGCTTACATTTCCCTTTGTCACCAAAGAGTTTTCAAAATTATTTAATAATTATGTAGTCATTACCTGAATAAACTATAATTTAAATTGATGTTGACTTTTAGACTGTTTTGGACTTTGACCTGAAAAAAATCTATTTTTAATATAGAAAAACATGATTTTATGCAGTTTAATTTGGTCTGGATATGCATATTCCCCTCAGCCAGTGCCTGAGTCACACATAATTAAGATTCTCTCCTAAATTCAATGAGTTTAAAAAGTTGAATGAGTCTTTTCTGAAGTAACAAAAGATTCAAGTTAAAGAAAAATACCTTTATTTGCATGAAATGGTAGTTAAACGGTAAACAACAGCCATCGCTAAACAGAGTCAGCCAAGAAGAGCCTGTCATTCTATAAGATCTGATTCACAAACTTGAACTAGAACTTCCAAACTCTAGAGCAGAGGCGGGCCAGCTATGACCCCAGAGTCCAATTCAGCCCAATGGCTGCTTTTGTATCACCTGTGAGCCAAGAATGGTTTTTTCATTTCTAAATGGCTGGGAAAAAAATCTCAAGAACAATAATATTTGTGACACATAAAAATGTTATGAAATTCATACTTCAGTGTCCATAATAAAGCTTTATTGGAACATGGTCAAATGAAATTTGTTTACAAGTTTCAGTGGCTGTTTCACACTGCCACAGCAGAGTTGAGTAGCTGTTGAAGATATAGGTATAGCTCACATAGCATAAGCTATTTACTATCTGGTCCTTTACAGAAAAACTTTGCTGAGTCCTGTTCTGGATGATTAGGTTTTGAGTAGGATAACATTAGGAAAAGTCTATGCTCATTTTCTATCAGCCCTCAATCCCAATCCCCACCCTGTTCTTAGCAGCATTATTTTTGCCCATCAGAAAAACGAAAAGGATTGTCAGTATTCGTTTGCTATCAAAGCTGCCTTTGAACTTCAGGAAAGCCGCCATCTTGTTTTTGTTCACTTTTCTAAAGCTTAGTGTCTGCAAGATGAAACACTAGTAAGTTCTTTAAACTTCTTGTTATCTTGAGACAGGGCAAGACCTTTACCCAATTTATTTAGTTATGGAGGAGGAGGATGAAAGATTGGGTCCTAAGTGTTATTCAATGGCATGACATGGTTTTCCCTGGAAGGCAGCCAGAACTGATGCTTATGAGGTGTTTGTCTGATGAACTGTACCCCTGTGACACTGAGCAGATCCCGGAGGAGGTGGCGGTCCATCTTTCTAACTCAGGTTTGATTTACAAATCAGAAGAATGTACAAAGCCCATGGAGGCCAAACTCACCCCTAAGATAGTCTAACAAGGAAATAATGACCCCTATTTGTGAATAACCATTTGGAAGTAGTGATGATTTGGATTATTGTTGAAGTATAGTATTTTCATGAAAGCAAAATAGACCCTAGGCAACTGCTGACTGTGATGTTTGCTTTAGTAAGTGGAAGTTTGGAAAATAATTATTAGCCATTGTCTATGGATTACAAAGAAACTTTCTAATTAAAGGAAGCCATGTTATTTTTTGAATGCTTGGAAGCATCTAACATAGCTCATGTAAACAGAAAAAAATAACAAAAATGTTGAGAGGTTGGGGGGAGGCGAATACCATGTCAAAATGCCTCCAAGATTAAATTCCACATTCAGAAAAAATAAAATGAGCTCAAATACTTGACAATGAAATTCTTTCATAACAGGATTTCATTATTTCAGAAATCCAGATGTTCCATGGGCTACTTCCTGCTACCCCACTGGCTTCAACTTCAATCTTACAGTCAGACTAGAACTGTACATGCTCTGTACAATTTCATGAGGCTCTAAGAACTGGTTTCAGTGCTAGCCATGAGACAAATTCTATAAGAGTGTTTGACAGTATTAACAAAAAGTAAAATTCTGGTTATCTGAGGTCAGTATGAAACATAATGACTTTGCAAAGACATGATTGCCTTGTTTGTGTTACCACATTAAATTTAAGTAATATTTTAGTCTTAAAAAGCAGTATGTCTATATAAGAAATTTTGAAAATATAGAAATGTTGAATGACACAAAAATAACCTCCATAATCTGCCCAAAGACAGCATTATTTAAAGATTGCTTCCTTTCAGACTTTTGCTGTGGTATTCTCTAATTATACTCAAAGTTCAGTGTAGTCTCTTGCATTTTCAATCAACTGTATAACGTAATTTCCGGATCAGATGTTCACAGTTACCTTGGAAAAGTCTTAGAGATGGATAAGCAACCTTTCAGAATGTTTGGATGTTAAGAATAAAGCTAAATTCAAATCCAAAAGACACATTTTGTGAAGTCACAGAACAAGTAAAACTTTTGTAACTTTCTTTTTTATCTCCTGACTTCTTTCTGGCCATGATCTTATGGTCTGGGTGAAGACCAAGCTAAAAAGGGGGGTGGAGGGGAGAGAAGTCAGGAAAAAATGAGAAGGAAGAGCCAGAGAATTGAAAAGAAAATACCACATTCCAGAAATACATCTGGTCCTGCTGAGAGTAATAGCATTTGTGTAAATGTGTGGACAAGTCCCTAAGCTGAAATTTTTTTTAAAAAAAAGCCTACCTCTTTGATACTTACTACATTAATCCCAGAGTACACACATTTGAAATTCAGTAAAGAAAAATAGACCCGGAACAGGATTCATTTTAAAATACCGAAGTCTTCTAAGTTCATTTGCATTTCACTTTTTCATTTCTTATTTTAATGTAGGCAAACTAGATGTTGAGATAAGGCCAACCAAGTGTGGTGTGGCTGATGTTGATCTGGGAGGGAGCTGTCTCCACGCAATGGGTCACACAGCATGGCTGTGGCCCGGCTCAGGAGCAGTCTAGTCAGGCACAAAAGTCGTAGGCTCTGATGCCAAGAGGGAGCATTTGTCCCTGATGTTTGACCCCCTCCAATTTGTTATACTGCCGACACCCACAGCAAGTTTTTCCTTGAGGTCTTCTTTTCTGAGAAATCTAGGTACTAAGACAGCGTTGGTCCATGATACAAAAACCCTGAAAGCCACTTGCTATCTTCATGGGAACCAGGCGAGAATGTAATCTGAGCTTTTTTTGGTCTATCTCTACACTGCGACACCATAACATTGAAGTGTAGATTTATGGCATGCTTTATGTATATTTTCTTAGTCCCAAGGCCCCCCTTTTCACAGATACATACACAACATGTCATGTAGAAAATATAAATTGTTGATGGTACAGGCACTTTCTTCCTTTTTAAACCTTTCCAAAGGTCTTTTTGTTAAATACACCCAGATGCCGTTTGACAGATGAGGGGCTAATTGCTCTGTGAATTACCTCTATCGATTCCTGTTTCATGTTGAGCCAAACAAACAAAAGATATTAATGCTTTGAAAAAAATGAATGATGACCTTTCTCTGCAAACACAGCTTGCGGTCTCTGATTATTGGTGATTCCAGAGAGCAGCGGTCAATCGCAATAGCTGTAACGCTATGATCACTATAATAAGCTTGCCTGACCTTCTCTGCCATGTTAAGTGGTTTAAATTTATTTGCCCAACAACAGAAGAGCTTTCATTTAAAGTCACAGAACATTCAATTCAATTTAAAGATGTAGTGTCTTCTTTCCTCTTCTTCCTTTCTTGTCCATTTCTCCACTTCATACACCCACAACTCAAGTTTACTAACAGTTTTACCATTGTAAAATATTCAACATAACTGTCAAACACATGCCTTCAGTTCTGTGAAAAGTCCTGGATACCGTTTTCTCTTTTCACTTGTTCTTTCTTGCTTTAAGATACTAGAAGCATTGCATTTCTCTCTTTATAAGTTTTGTCTACAGTTCATCTTTAGTGTTCTAGATAATATGAGCAGTATAAAAAGTCAAGAATGCGATGGGCTGTGATGCTAAGCACCCTGGCCTGGGAACCAGGGGATCCGGTTGCATTTTTGTCCTTAATTAATGAGACCTTGAACCAGTCACGTTTTTTTGGTCCCCAGAGCAGGCCCTTCCAACTTGGTAAATGGGGAAGACTGGGCCCGATGACCTCAGAGCATCTTTCCAATTGGAACATAGTAATTTTCCAGATCTCTCTACTTAAATGACTGTTTCATATAAATGGCAGAGTTAATAACTTGGAAGCTGAGAAAACATAGCTGTGGGGCCTTTAAGGACTTCCTGACTTTTTCTCAACAAGGCTTCATGACAGTGAACATGTGCAAACCACAAATGGCTGAAGCCTTGAATGGTTAGGAAGTGGATGCAACCCCCCTTGGTTGAAGTGGAAATCTCTTGAAAAGGGTACCCCTGACACTTCCACCAGTTTCCTGGTAAGGCATATGCCAAAAATACCAAGGAAGTAGTTCCCCTTAGAATAGTTTGGTCCCTGTGCTATAAGATTAAAGCAGGAAGTGAAGAGAAAAACACCACAAATAATCAAAAGGCTTCCTGCCTTAGTCTGACATTCTCAAGAAGTCAGGTCTGAATTTAGATAGAGAGCTGGGTAATTTTAAGGTGACTTTCCTTATACATTGTTTCTAGTTTCCACTCGAGACAGGGACCAATACTATAGTCAAGCCATTCTTGAGCCATACCTGACTGTGCTATGTTAAGCACCATGTGGAGTTTAAGAAAATGTGAGGCCTGGTTCCTGCCACTGGCAGATTCCTTGCTATGCCTCAAAGCACCAGGTTCTTTCTCAGTATTAGGATATTTGCAAATACTGTGTGCTTTCTCTGCCTAGAATGCTTTCCCACACTTCTCCCCTTCAGAATCCGGCTTTAGTGCCTTCCTAATACCTACTTATTCTTTAATATTTTTTTAGATTATTCCTCTTTTTCTAGGATGTCTTTTGTAGCACCCTATTAGGGAGTCATCATAGCAGCCAAGGCACACCTTCATCTTGGCACTCTGTGCATCTATTTCATTTACTGCTCCGTTTATCTCTTTCCCCTGGAAGTTTGCATTTTGTATGTCAGGCCTCTGCCACAGAACTTGCGGCTTAGGTGTCCAGCTGATGTTTAAGGATGAATAAGTGAATGAACAAATGACTCTTACTCTACCACGTAACTATTGCTATACAATAAGCCACTCCCAAATGCAGTGGCTTTAGACAGCTATGGTTTATTATCGCTCGTGTATCTGCAGGTCACTTGGGGCTTAGTTGATCAAAGCTGAGTTTGGCTGGGATGACTCAACTGGGGTGACTCTATTCTCCTCTAGGGACCAGCGGTATGGCCCAAGCATGTGCTCCTCAAGGCCACAGCAGAAGCACAAGAAAGAAAACAGAAACCTGCAAAGCCCCTTGAGGCATGCTATCATTGTCACCCAATTCTATTAGCCACAGCAAGTCTTATGAGTAACTCTAAGTTAAAGGACAAATAGATATACTCTTCCCCCTTGTCACATGACAAAGTCAGATATTAAAGGGTGTAGACACAAGGAGAGATGAAAACTGGTCACAGTAATGAAACCAAACTGTCAAGAAAAAAATGCTGGTAACCATATTAAGAGAGTCGAAAATTGGTTACTAACCATTAGAGCCATTTGACCAAACTCTAATATTACTTTCTTCACCCTTATATCAACACACGCCCAGTAACTTAAATGGCCTATGTGGTCCATAAATATTTACCAAATTAGATCAGATCATAGATGGCAATAAAGAAATCAAGACTGGAAGAATCCTGATAGCTTTCTTTTTAATACTGTTTTTTTAAAAGAAAATATGAATAGTAGGCAGATATGTTATGAGCATAAAATGAAGAGCTTTAAAGACAAACTGTTGGTCCCTTATGAATGAAGACACTTTTACTTATATTTACATATTCCCCTGTGGAAGTTGGTTTAAAATTTTTTGAGGCCCTAATAGGAGCTCACGAAATGACCCCCTTTGCCCTTAGACTCCTTCTCGTTTCACTTTTAAGCAAGCTTAGAGAAATGTCACGTAAGCATTGCTGGGGCTTCTTCTTGACGGAGTTTTGCTCAGTCACTGAGTTGGTATTAAAGCCCCAACGTCCAGGCGTTCACTTACCAGGAAGAGCAGACTTAATTTAAAAGCAGAAAAAGCCCCAGTAGTGATCAAGCCCTGTGAATTCCTGGCCGTCTTCCTCGGAGGCCCAGTGGGGCCCACTCAACTGGGCCAACCCCACACCATGCATACTGGATTGGTGGTCCTCTTATCATAGAAAATTCCACCAGTGCGGCCAAAACATACAGAAGGAAGCACACAAGAAAAATGTGAGTGCAATATGCAGGCCTGTGGATTGAGTTTTCTGAAAAGAAAAAAAAATGGAAGGGGATTTTTTCTTAGCTCTTTTTCGTATTTCACAGGACAAGAAATAATGGCACAAATGCTTATCAATAGTTTTACTATTTTTAACTGCAAATTAAGCACTACAATGGCAGCTTTAAAATCTTGCTCCCAATTTTGCCCTACAATCAGATAATTTAAATTTCCCAATTTTGCCCTATAATCAGATAATTTAAATTTGACTATTTGATAAATAGAAACACACATTTTCCCATGATTTGCCTTTCATTTCACATGCTTAAGAGTTTATATTTATTACAGATATACAAATCCCAATATTCCCAAAACTTCTTTCTTGCTTGACTTTGGTTGGTAACATAGTATCAAATCCTTGCCCTTTAGCTAAGAAACATTAAGTTCCTTGAGGAAATAAGATG
This sequence comes from Equus quagga, assembly GCF_021613505.1. Classification (NCBI taxonomy): domain Eukaryota; kingdom Metazoa; phylum Chordata; class Mammalia; order Perissodactyla; family Equidae; genus Equus; species Equus quagga. The sequence goes on along the minus strand of NC_060268.1, from coordinate 84,674,526 downwards.
CTTGTTGTGGTTGTTTCAATCCATCAACATTTCAGAATCTAGTCCTTCCAGTTTCAGAAAATGTAAGTAAAAGATGAGAATGAGCTTGCCTCTTTTGCCCAGTCCAGTCTCTCAGTTTTGTCACTGGATTTCAGTATATAGCCTCTTCCTTACATGGGGCAGCTCCAGCGTTTTCATTTCTCCACATTTCTCTGTGTTTACAATTCCTCTCCATTTTCTGCTAGGAGACAACTTTTAAGCAATCAACTGAAAGAGTGTGTAAATGTTAAATGCATGTCCTGATGCTATTTGAGCAACAAAACTGTGACAGAATTCTCAGGACCATCAGTAAAATTCCTTCTAAGGTGAGCCTGGAACCAGGAAATGCAAACATTCTTGTTAACTGTCATGCAGTGGTCAGTTTCCTATCTGTTGCCTATAAAACACTAGAAAATAAATTACTTTGTTACTAGGAATAGACATGATCCAAAAAGTCCTCATTCATTCTGTCCTGTTCTATCATTTACTCTAAAACTAGGTAAGACGCTACTTGGAGGTGGGGGCAGGGGAGAGGGAATTGCCAGAGATGGGAAACCAAGCTGCTTTACAAATATTCACAGCTGCAGCTTTCTGTAGCCATGCTCCATTTTCCAGTGGACCTTAAAAAGGCAAATTCGTAAGAGTCATTTTGCCATAAAAGGCAATCAGCTCTTAAGTCCTGCTTCCCGAAGAAGACCTCAGGCACTGAGTGACCACAGCACTCCCTAAGGTCCAGAGCACCGATTTTGCTCCCTTCCCACCCTCCCATCCTTAACAAAAGAGTTTTCCCACCAGATAAAATAATTAAAAACATTCTCAGCGTAGAAAACAATATGTCTATGGCTTGAATATGAGTCTTTTTTCAGAAATAATCAATTTATTATATATTTACAGTTTGATATTCCAACAGCTGTGAAACTATCCTGTTTGAGATTTAATTGCTTATAAAAATACATAAATATAGTGTGTTTTTTTGGTTCTGCCTACCTCTTCGATTTGTCAACTAACTTCAAGGAGAATCCTTTAAAGGTTCAGTCCACTAGCCCACGTGAAGTCATTGGTTATCTCTGAACTGGAACCTCGCGTTTTAACTCCTATCTAGGTAAATTACCTTTCCAGTGCAGGGTATTTCCTTTTAGGAGATTCCTTGGGAAGGGCCTCTGGGGAACTGACTAACTTTTTAATGGTTCACTCAGATTAAGAGGAAGGAAATGTGAACTCCTCCGGGGGGAGGCACCACTCTAGGCCGTCGGCATCCGGTAATTCTTCCCAAGTCCGTGAATCATACTTTTAAGACTCCTTTTCAAGGGCATTTGTCTTCCTCTAAGAGAAGGCCAAAGCAGAAAAGACTCGGTTTAAAATAGGTCTCAATCAAGCTTGAGCCATAAAAACAATTGCGTGATTCTTGCCCTGTCTGTCCAGGGAAGGTCGCTCTGGGCCTTTTACCTACATGCCTCCCTCACCTTGCTCGATACTTGACTGGATTACTTTTTTACTTTCTTTGCTCTCAGAATTAAGAGGATTTCTAATATCATTTAAGTGTCTTTGAGCTACAATTCCGGACCACATTTCCCGTTACAACCAGCCTCTGAGACTGCTTTCACTTACGCTGTAAGAATGTGAAGAAATGAGCTACCATAACAAGATTTCCCCAAATCTTTTTAGATAGAAATCTTGCTTTTAAAACCGTGTCTTTATTTAATAAAATATCTTGTACATAGGCAATTATAGACTATGTTTGCACCTTTTCCATTAAGGCATGAACGCTTCTGAAAATAGTTTTGGCAGTGGGCAGAGTTTAACAGGGGTTGAAACATTAGATCATTCAAAATTTCTGTAGAAGAATGAAATCGCAAGAGCGCATTTCTCAAAAGTTTATTATATTATAACATCAGTTACTCAATGAATAAGTTTATTTTATTGTGCACCTACTAAATGGGAAACTTCTGTTTTTCTTAAGCTACTACCAAGAGTGGAAAAGTCCTGTAAAAATGTGCAAAAGGACAAAGGTATAATGACAAGGAATACTCATGTGAACCCTAATGTAAACTATGGACTTTGGGCGACAATGGCGTGCCAAGGTAGGTTCATCAATTGTGACAAATGCACCAGTCTGGTGGGGTTTTTAATAATGAGGGAGGCTGTGCATGTGTGGGGGGACTAAGGAGCAGATGGAAAAATCTCTGTACCTTCCCCTCAAATTGGCTGTGAACCTAAAACCGCTCTAAGAAAATAAAATCTTTTTAAAAATGTGCAAAAGTGAATTAAGATTATATTTAAATTAACAGAATGCGCAGGTTTGGTGTGTATAGATCCACAATGCCTTGTGTGCAATTTCTTGATCTAAGAGTCTCCAGGAAATCAACATTTATCTATCTTTTTGGGGGGCGGGGAGCAGACCTGTATGGCAGCCAACCTGAACTGACTTGAACTCATATGTAACAAAATGTGACACCAATGATGTAGGGTATGTATAGTCTTTGTTTATCACACTTATCGTGAGTGTTCCTATGTGTTGTTGCAGACATATTAATGTATGCGACCCCAGATCCCACTGGTGTTGGTAGATAATATATGGACACATGTGCAACGTCACCTTCCAAAATACTAACAGTTCTGAGTGATAAAACACGTTTTACCCCAAGAATTTTGGACACAGGATTGTGGACCAAATATATTGGAAGATAGGAAGTAAGAAAGGAAGAAACAATTAGAAAAATAAACAGTCGAGTTCTATTTTATCTCTTCCCTGATTTCTTGGGAGATTCTAGTTCCAGACTTCCATGAAGATCCCCATTATCATTTTTTGTTGAAGTTTACTGTCAGTAGTAAAGTGCAAAATCTTAGTAACATAATTGTGATTTCTACTCAGATATATCTTAAAGGTTTTTATATAAAACCTATAGCCTACATTTTGTTTCTGTATCCAGAAACATGCCTCTCTTCCCTCTATACCACTGATGACTATGACAGCACGATTCAAAGCTTTAGAATAATAGGACAACAAATATGTTTGAAAACCAAGTGTACATTCAGTTTTAGCAAACTTAGATCCCAGAAAATAGCCTGACTAATTATATCTTCTAGGTTTCAATTTTAAACATTACATTTATGCTCTATGCATTTACCTCAACATGTTAAGATCTCATTAAAATAAAGAAGCAAGGCATTTAATTGTTCTTTTTGAAGGTTTCCAAGCAATACTGCCAGCCAGCAGATGGAGGTCCCAGAAACTTACTTATACCTGTAACTCTCAAATAGTGTCCTAGATATACAGGCATTCAAACATAAAGTGTGGCAAGCTATACTCATTTAATTTTTAGAAATATTTTCTCTTCTCTCCTTTTGGTTGCTTAGTCTCAATCTTCAGTTTAAATATCTCCTGTATTCTCTTTGCCCACCTTTGCATTCTTCTACACACATGTACACACGTGCCTCATACACAAGGAATAAAGCTTGAGGGGTGAGACAGATGTCTCCATTCTCCAATGCTCACCCAATGCAAGACGAAGGGTATTTTAATTGAAAAACATACTGGAAAAGTATACAATATTTTTAAAGATATTAGATTTTTTTTACCAGATAATCTAGATGTTTAAAGAAATTCATTTTTTATTTACTTAATCGTACTGAATATTATGGTTAATAATTTCTTTTTTGAATGTAAAAATCACAGCAGTATGAGCAAATGTACTGAAAGATGCAGTGGTACGTTTTATGGCCATTAGTGATTAGCCTTCAGTCATTATTTCTGTGTGTCCTGGTTTTTGACATAGACCCAAAGTGTGTGTATGGTGAGAACATCAAGCAGAAACAGAACATAGGCAAGTTCCAGACCATTCTAAATCTCAGTGTCCTTTTCTGTAATGTGGCAGTCACAATAGCTACCTCATAGAATTGATGGGAAGACTGTAGGAATTTAGGCAAAGTTCCTGGAGATCTCCATCCATGGTAGCCTCTGCACAATAGCAATTGCAAGATTAGCAGAGGCCAATATTTTTGACAACCAGTTAATCTCATCAAATCTTGCCATGCTAATTTTCTCTACAAATATCATGGCTTATATGTCAGTTCTTTCAGAGGGCCTAAATCAGGTGTGAGTGAGACAGTTTTGGATAAAGTATTGTTGGAGGCTTTGAGATGTTTTGGTGTAAGCAAACTGCTTTCATCATAAAATGCTTAATTGTCTAATTCTGTGTGAAAAAGTAAGAAATGTGAGGTTAAGGATAAATTTGGAGATTATAAGGAAAGAAGGAAGGAAGGAAGGAGAAAGGGAAGGAAGGAAAACCAAGGAAAGACATTTCAGTCTGCAGGAGCCCCCATTAAAATGTTGAATGCTTGAGAATTGAAAGAAGAGACGTCGGGCGCAGATTCCGAGATTCTAAAGCTGCAATCCAATTACATAAAAGCATAAATTTAAGTCTAAATCACTTGGGAGAAAATATTTAAATATCCCATATTTTTGTTTAGAGCTGACATCTATAAAAATCTGTTATGTTACACCGATCCATATTATAGAGATTATATATACAAACATTTTATTACTTATGCATAAAACATGATTTGTTGGGGGATATAAACTATAGCTTTCTCAGGTATCACTGCTACTTGATTGTTCTGAGTATTGGCTTTCCGACAGGGTTTGGAATGAAGCCATTTTTATTAATTTAGTTATTTTTGCTGATATAAAAGGCCGTCTATCACGTTAATGATGTATCGGTCTGCGGTCCCACCGAACAATAATTACAGAATGTTCCTAATAGTAAATCATTTGTCACAATCACAGCTCAGTACAACAACCTTTTGTTGAGCAGTGGAAGACATTATCTGAATAGCAATATACCTTTATGGGAACCCCTTAGCTGGGCCTGCACCCAACAGCCCAGCAAAACCCAGAAAGTATCAAGTCTGAAATGTCCTTCCCCAAATCTCATCTCGGAGATGTTCACTGTGGCCTGCTGAATTTTCGGCGGTATTAGCCTATCAGATTAGATGGAACCAAAACATTCTGAGGAGAGAATAGACTAGATTTCGCAAGAACCTAAAAAATAAAACCCTCCTCTGAAAAGCGGGCCAAACAAAATGATCAGAAAAAGAAAAATGTTAAAGGTTTTACTAAATCTTCTTTATTTTCAGTAAGAACTAGACAAAGAAAGCATACAATACCAAAAAAGAAAAATTGGGATTAACAGAAATGCATCAATATCTAAATTAAGTGAAAATTGCATCATCAGAATAATGAGGAGGCTCTCCTTTGTAAAGATTCACACTTGATTCAGCTTTCTTGAGCAATATTGGTAAATAATAAAAGCAAACATTCTTGAATGTTTCTATGTGTAGGAACTCTTTTTTTTGTTGTGTTCTTTCTTTTTTTTAGTAGACTTTATTTTTTGAAGTTGCTAGCAAAATTGAGGGGAAGGTACAGAGATTTCCCACATACCTCCTGCCCCCACACATTCACAATCTCCCCCATTATCAACATCCCCCACCAGAGTGGTACATTTTTTACAACTGATGAAGCTACACTGACACATCATTATCACCCAAAGTGCATAGTTTACCTCAGGAACTCTTTTAAGCACTTAATATGCATTAAGTCCTTTCATAGTTTCAAAAACTTTGATATTAGCTCCATTTTAGAAATGAGGAAACTGAGGCACAAAAGAGTTAAGTCAGAGAGCTGGAAGAAAAATGGGTGAGTCCTGCAATTGGGCCAATTTCAAACCCTAATCCCATTGATCAACCACTGTTCATTATCGAGGTACCTCAGTGAAATAAATCACATCATTTGTTGAGCACCCATATGTTTATTGATTTTTGCCAAGGTGCTGTCACCCAGCCTCCTCCCGCAATAGTATCCCCATTTCATAGACAAGGTAACCAAACCTCAGAAGAGGGAAAGCCAAGATTTCAATAACGGTCCTTTGAGATGAAGCCTGCATGCACTATGTCATACTGCTTCTGTGCCCATATTTTGAAGGAATAACTGCCCTGGAGCTGCTAATGAATAATTGAGTGTTGTGTAGCTTTGCTTGAGTGACTGTGGTTTATATAACATTGATATCCAAACTTGAGATCCATGGACTTTGTTTAAAAACAAAACCAAAAAAACCCTTCTCTTTAAAGGAAGATTTCTATTCTTCGCTTTTCTAAATATGTGGGTTCTTGGTTAGAAATTTTATTGAGAATGGAATAGAATGAGTGTATATATAGGAAAAAGTTCAAAAATACTTTCTCATTAAGCCCAGTGATTTGAAAATATCCTCACGATCAATTAAAATGAAGAGGGCAGAGGGAGCCACGAGCTGTCAAATGCTTCTAAAAGACCAGGTAGCAGAATAAAGACGTTTTCTTAAGCATCAACAATGAAAATTATTCTAGAAGTTTATGCAGAAGAAAATGGTGAGGGGTGCAAAGCCCAAGCTTTCCAGTTTTCTTTGGGTTTTAAAAAGCCACAGATGAAGCTGTTTGATGGCCCAAAAGTCAATTGTAAGCCTCAAATCATCATTAAATGGAATATCTTGTGTGTGCCTGCCCTCTCCCCTCAGGTGTTCACCACTTCTTTTAACATCTAGAATTCTGTGAAATGTATCTGAGGACTCCAACAGGCATGTCATGCTTGCATTTCTAGTTTCAAATGCAAAATAGTGATTAAATAGTATAGCAAAATGCATATTCCTATATATTGTTGACAGCCACTGATAACAACGAGGAAGTCCTTAGCCAAACTTGAAATCAGGTGTCAGGGGACACCAGAGGACCAGAAAGTTGGATTTTGCCAAGACTTTGCATCCTCCTTTCCTCACGTTCTCCAGATAGCCTGCATGCAGAACTTAGGGTTGCTTCTGGAAGGAACCGGGTTCAAACACACAGGCATCCTTGACATGGCACTGCTTTTCCAAATGGGAGAAAGTCCCGTTAAAAAAAAAAAAATCAAATGGCTTCCTCTTGCCCCAACCCCACTGTCCCCTACCCCTATGTTCTGTCCAGAAGAAAAATCCCTCAGCCGCAATGGTTGTTTTTATTAAATTCTCCTCAATAAAAAGCTCAGGCAGGATTTATTAGGTACTCAGGGCGGACGTTTAGTATTTCGCCAGTTATTAAGTGAAAATCAATAGAAAGCAAAGAAAATGGAAGTCACTGCACTGTTAGCGCACCGTTGTCGCCCAGATATTATGTCGGCTGTCTCGTAGATTCATGACAGACGAAAGAGGCCGGGAGAGAACTTTCTGCTTACATAGCACGAGCCAAAGTGGGGTTATTCATTAGAGCAGGCAGCCGGCCAGATGGATTTCCAGTTCAGTTTTACCATTTATCTTTAAAACGCCTGTATCGAGTGAGAAAGAACACTGATATTATGTGATATCAATGGCAGGTTTATGTATCTAAATCAGGATTTATTGTTATTTTGTTCCAAAGACCTTTTTTTCTCCAGAAATACCATTTCACTGGAAGAAAATAATAGCTAAAACCTTGTCAAAGATAACCTTTCATGCTGTCCGTGCAGCACTAGCTGTAAAACAAATAGAACTCAGTATATAAATAGTTTTAACCACATCCTTACAATTCATTTCTTCTGAATCCGTTTACCCCATTTCAATATTTTTTTTTTTAACGTCGTAAACATGATTTTTGGTCATTTGATGTTTTCTTTGCCAGTAGTTTAACTCCAAATAATGTCAGCAATTGTTTTAATTGCTTTTAAAGGGTTTAGCTGTTTTACGTCCTTCCGGGGAATGCTACATTTTTCAAAAAGCATTCTTTCGAAAGGCTGTTGTTCTTTTCTTCCTCCGCCTTAGAATGAGCTTGGGGTCAAAAGCAGCCATCACCTTTATTTCAACAACTTCGGGGGTCTTCAAAAGCAAACACCTGTTTTCCTTTCACTTGAATTGACTTTTTCCAGAGATTCCGGTTTTTCCATTCTGTCTCATCTAAAGGACGGATTACAGCCGACCGGATCAGATGGGACCTACAGTCAGTCCTGCTAAGTAACTAAGATGGCCAAAGACCAGGATGAACAACTGTGCGCTCTTTATAAATAGCTCTTCAGAAAGAATACAATCCATATATTTGTAAAATGTCATTAGCAACACTTTATGATTAGGAGAAAAATCTGAGTTTGGATTGAAGCTGTTGCTAATAAGAAATTGTGAACATATTTTTAAGCTGCTGTATTTTTACTCTTTTTTTCCTTTATGTTTAGGAAAAGAGACTGTAACTTTAGCTTTATGTGGCCCAATATTAAACAGCAGCCAGATACACATGGTTATTTAAGGATTGAAATTCACTAAGTGACACCAACTTAGAAAAATTCTATAAACAGCAAGTGAAGCTTTTTGGTCCCATGGAACAAAGTGATACATTCTAGAGTAAGAAAATAGAAGTATAAAAAGGATTACAAAATATTTGTTCCTTGATATCCTTCTTTATTGAACTAAGTAAATTTGTCAAATTGAAGGGCTCAGTTTTACTGGAAATCTCTTCTTGTATATTCCTATTTAGACATGGACACAAGTTTTTCTCTTTTTAAATGTGTTGACACTCCAAACTGCTTTTGGCACATAAATGCTACCCTCAAAAACACAGGAGAATCTTTCCACTTTCCTTGTTTCTTTAGAAATGTGATTCTAAACTTCTTGTGTATGTATAAACTTCTGTGTATACGTATTTATGTGTCTGTGCCTGGACCTCTTGATGGGGAGGCGATAAACAGCATGGGTTTAAGAAATGGGCTCTGAAACTGGATTGCATAAGCTCAAATCCCAGGTCTGTCATTCGCTGGCTATATGATTTGGATAAGTAATTAGTCCTGTGCCTCAATTTCCTTATCTGCATAATAAGGATAATAATCTTAGAGGTTTCTTACCAGGAACAAATGAGTCAATGTACATAAAGGTCACAGAATATTGCTTGCCTGATATTGAATCCCCTGAATGTACAAAATCCAGAACGTAAAGTTTCCTATTTTGGCATGTTAGTTTTTTTAACAAAATGGAATATAGTCTCATTGGGGATTCGATTAATCCTCTATTTTCGTATGTGCCTGTGTATTTGGACACTGCAGAAAGACATAAAATCTTGTTTTAGTTATACTGAGATTCTCACTTAACTAAAATTTTGTATTATATATGTTTACTTTAAAAAAAATCTCTTTTTTGTGATAACATTCAATCTGAAATAATAACAATTATAACGATAATAACAGTCTATGAGGATAACCTCAGTGTTGATTTATTAATAGCTATAGTAGTACAGTAGTAAGGAGGCTTAATGTCTGAGTGGGGACCTATTTATAGACACCATCTTAATTTGTTGAAAACAATGTCTAGTTATTTCATTATCTAACAATTAACATCAGTAACACATGCCGCTATAGAAAGAAACGATACTGCTAATTAATATGACTTGGGTGTTCAGAAAACTAAAACATTAAAGCTAAGAAAAATCAAAGTCGATGACACAGATTCCTTGCCCGTATGCATCATGTCACTTGAATTCTTGCCAAGACTGCCTCACTCGGACTTTACAGTGTGAAGCCACTGGCCTCTCACCTTCCTTCGCTGCTCTGCACATCAGCTTTCTTAACCGTAGAGCGTGTAGTATACCTTCTTTATTCACACTCCAGTTGAGAGCTGAAGGGAGAGAGTGGAAATCACTGATTAAAAGAAAACAATGTTATATAGTCAGGCTGGCGGGAAAACTGCTACAATTTTAAAACGCAGTGATGTTATGGAAGAGTACCTACTGTCTACCTTAATGCTTGAGACGCGACATTTTTTCAGCAAAATTGTGTGAGCGCTAACAACAGGTAGAATCAGAGCCTAAGCATTGGCGTCTGGATGCCTGGCCTTGCAGCCACTCTTCCTCTTAAATCTGCAAGACCTGAGTTAGTGGGTTACGTCTCTGTGCCTCAGGCCCTTCATTTGTAGTATTGAGATAACAAACAGTAGCCACTTATGGACTCACAGAGATAAATAGTACTTACTTACGTATTAAGTGAGATCATACATATAAAGTGCATAGAATGGGGCCCAGTAAACGCTCAATGAATGTTTTTGCTATGATTTACTCTCTATGGGCACAGTATGATGCTGATCGATACTGTAGATGAATTTCTGACCTCCCTGAGCTCATGGTTGATCAGGAAATTCAGAGAAGCACAAAGGCAACTTTCATATTAAAGAGGACAATCAAACTCTTCTTTAAGGCCTGGGGTGGGGTTAGGAAAGACTTCCTGTGGAAGTGATGTCTAAGCTGAAAGGTTAACGAAGTCAGAAGGTGGTGATCTTCTGATCATGGTAGACCTATGGTGTCCAAGAGAACTCTCTTGCAGTGATGGACCTCTGTAGCTGTGCTGTCCAATATGATGGCCACTAGCCACATACAACAAGTGAGTGCTTGAAATATGGCTAACGCACAGGAGAAACTAAATTTTTGGTGTTATTTGCTTTTATTTTTTATTTAGGTTTAAATAGCCACGTGAGCCCAGTGGCTAATATGTTGGGCAGCAGAGCACTAGACAGAGAGAAAAACACATGTGAGGATCCAGAGGTGAGGGGGTTCTTAAATATTGAAGACCTGATATTTTGAAGAGCAGATTTATGAAGGATGAGACTTTGGAAATTAGCAGAGGCAATGCATGGCTTACTAAAATGTTCAGGCTTTTCCTGAGGGCAGTGAAAGCTGTTGAACAATAGTAAGAAGGGTGAAATGATGGGATTTGCACGTTACTAAAATCACTCCAGCTGTAGCATAATAATAGCTTGAATTATCAGCGCTTTATTATTTAGAAACTTTTCCAATAACCTGACCTCATTTAATCTTGCAATCAACTATATAAGGTATATTTCTATCTTCTTTTATATATCTTTACTTACTTTATCTTCACCTCAGCAACCTATGTGCGTACACTACACCCTCACAGAAGACAAACTTGATAAAAGTACGACATTCACATGATATTTGTGCACAGATTCACGTGTGAGAACCTTCCATAAATCAGTTTGGAAAACAGCAGCAGGTTACTTCCAAAGAAATGTTTGAGAATCTTTTTCCCAAATGTGACCTGCCTTTGGAGGTCCAAATCCATCTGGCCGTGGTCCCATGGGCCACCCACCACTCCCAGCACATTAGTTATCTCCTCTTGCCATTGGTGGTGATGGCGCTGAGCTTCCTCCTGCACACAGGGGGAGTGATGAGGGATGAGCCTGCTCACCCTGCTTCACAAGTACTTCCTTTCACTCACACATCCATATGCATCCTCTCCTCCCAGATGAGCTGAAACGAGAACTGGGCTCGACAAGCAAGGATATCCACAGCAATATGCTGACAGTCCGCGCTTGCTGACCTGACTCGCCATGTCAGGTCTGAGAAGATAAAAGATGGCATCTTTCCAAGTGGAAATGAGGAATGAGCACAGCCACTCCACACTGGAGCCAGCTCCTCTTTCTGTGACACACACGCAACTCTCACTCGGCAATTCCCTCAGTAAGAACATTTCAAAAAAACACCAACATCTAATTTGATTAGATCAAGTCATTTTCTTTTTTAAAGAAGGATTATTAATAAAATCACACTTCCTTAAAAAAAAAAGACAGGGAATGTAAATGCTGCGCTAATTTAATTACACACTGGCTCTGTAAGACACTAATGTAAATATTCTGGTGAGTAGGCCTAAGACACTTGAAGCAATTACTTAAGGACTCCCTTTCAAAGAATCTCTCCCTTTTTTATTAAATGCCTTTTAACATTAGCACTTTCTTCCTGACAAATTAAATGAAATTTCATTACTCTCCCTGACTTAATGGCATGAGGCTCCCGCTGAGGTGTGAGTTAACCCTCCCCGGACAGCTGACAAGGGCTCCTCGTTCAGTCAAAATGCCAGTGTCCTGTCGCACAAGAGAAAGGAGGCCTCGAAGAATCCTTTGTGTGTTTACCAGAGCGTCCAGATTCCTTCATTTTGTTGATGTTATTTCAGGTGCGATCCTTACAAAAACCTAAGAAACCAGTAGTATGGTTGTTTTCCAGTGTTCTCAAGTTCATAGCAAGAAAAAAAAAAAGTGTCATCCACCAAGACCCTAATAATGGCCAAAACGAGGACAATAACAAAATAACAATAGCAAACAGTTATATAGTATTTATTAAATATCTTCTAAGCAATTTACCTCTTTTAACTCATTTAAGCCCTCACAAAATTACTCTATGGGAAATACTATTATATTCCCACTCTGAGATGAGAAAATTAAAATGCGGAGTAGTTAAGCAATTTACCCAGGGTCACACAGCTGATAAGCAGCAGAGCTGCGATGCAACTCACTCAGCCAGCCATTATCACACACTTTTATATACACAGTTACTGAATCCTCAAGCCAGAATAGACACAGAATTATTTCCAGATCGCTTTTTGCTTTTGTGCAAACTGAGACTCAGAGATATTATGAAAAAAGTCCAAGATCCTGCAGCTCGTCTGGATCCATGATGTCTTCTCAGGCAGGTCTTTGAAAAAATTGAGTTTCAGAACTAAGTCCCAAAAGGTGGTCCCTGAAAAATTTTATTTCTAGACCTGCATATTAAACCTATTAAGGAAAAAAAAATAATATAGTAATTTAATTCTGAAAGACAAAAAAAGAAACAAATTACTTATAAGGTTGAATTTATTTTTGATATCTTAGGAATCACGTTAGAAAATTACAGAATAACCACTCAGGAACTGTGGAGCTGAGGTCCTTGTCCTAAAGGTCTCAATATGAACTAAGGATAAATTTTTGTTCATTTCTGTGGAAACAATCAAGAAAGGCTTTTCAGAACTAACCGTGCCGAAGTGGCTCTGTTTTGAGAGAGAAATTGTGGTCAAGGCTACGCCAGAGGGAGAATCCTGAGATCAGCTTGATGCTGATAAGAATGATTAGGGATGGGCTCCTTAATGGGTGTCTCCCGCATTTTTTATTTTGCTCTGTTTTTCAGAAGAAATGGTCATATTTTCTGCCCACCAAGTTTTGCCTCTAATCTTTTTGAAGACTACTTGTTTTTTCTTTTTTAGACCTAACTTTTGCTTCTCAGCTTTATTTTGGGTTTCAGCATATTCTATCTTCCATAGTGTCAACACATTCTGAGGTCTGACTGCACAGATTCATGAGGAGAGAACATTCTATCTGGTCAACTTTGAATTGTAAGAGACTTGGCCAATTTTTAATGAGAACGCATTATGATTTGGTTTCCTTTCTCTATTTGACTCCCTGATATTTCTCTTTGGCTGAAACTGCTTTCTCTAAGCACAATCCTTTTTCCTGTCCATGTCACCAGTAGCTCGAACTTGCCGATGTCATGTTCCATCTTACCAAAAGGGTGTCCTTTCTAAGACCCCAGGCCATGTGGAAGAAAAATAATCAGCTCAAAGTTCAGAAGACAAATGTTGCAGGGGGATTTTTTCCTCCTCTTGGTTGTTCTTAAACATATGTCGTTCGAAGGATCAGTATGTCAGTGTTTTGAAAGAAGCAAAGACTTGAATTTATTTTGGTGCCGCTATCAGATTTTGAGGAGCTGGATCATTTGTTTTCCTCTTGTGAGGTCCAGGTAAAAGTTCATTCCCTCCATGGCCGGGTGCTTCTGACAAACAAAAATCAAGGACCCAAAATAAGTATTTTATCTAAAAAATGTGAACTATCCCAAAACAAACATGAAAAGGCACAGCTGCCAAATTCCACAAGTAAAAAGAGTTGGAGGTTGAGACAGCTCAGAAACTCACTGGGGAGTAATGGGTAAAGTTTGGCCAGCTGCCCTCAAGGCCTTGAGGGACACTCAATCCAATTGCCGTGTCTTAGCGAATGTGAATTTCAAGGTTACACCTGGGTGTTCAAGGGCAGGGCCAAGTGTAATCGGCACTTAGATCATAGATTAATCTTATTTGCCATCTATTAGGTTTGATTCTTCTTCCCTCTCTCCCTCCCTAAAGCCAGGATTATTGTGATAGTTTAAGATAATGGATTCTAACGGAAGAAAGGTCACGCAGGCATGGAGATTTGGAACCTTAAGATAATATGATTAATCTAAAAGCTTCTTTCTCAAAGGAGGGGGGGCACACTCTTCATATGTCTAATTGAGAGAGGAGAGCTGAAAGACTGAGAAAGAGCTACAGAAAAGGGAGCACAGAGGAACCGAGTCCTTGTCAACAACTGCAATTAATTATCATTGTCAGGATGATCTTTCATTAGTTTTCACACTAATAAGATAGAATTGCCTCATGCTTGAAGCTGATAAAACCTTATTGGCAATGTTGATAAGACGATGTCAGTATGGAGAGCCATTCACGGACATCTTCATTTTATTTTATTTTTCTAATTTTCTGAAACTAAATGACTCGATGGATATTGCTAAAAGTAACACAATCTCAGTGGTTGGGACCATGGTAGGCAGGAAAAGTCCTTAACCCAGTGGTCAGCTAATGTAAGCAGTAGGTAAATGTTAACTGTTATAAATGCTACAAACACATGAGTACACGTGATTTTAAGGTGTTTAATCCTATCCCTTTTAGATATTTCAAGATACCCTAACCAACATGGAGAGGTCCATAGAAAGAAAGTAAGAATGGTATTTATTTATTAATCATGATGACTCAAGAAAAGAAACTATTAGTCTTGATCCATCTGCAAGAAAATTGGAACTCAAATGTGGATTTTTCTACTCTTATTTTTTCCCATTCTTCTAGGACAGAAACTGTTTTGTTTTAGTCTTTATTTATTGTAACCTCCAAATAGTTTCATCATTGTGGCTCACTGTTATTTCTGGGTTATTTAAAATGTGTAGAAACATTTACATATTCCTTTGCTTTATATATATAATTTGCTTGATATTCACGTATATATAATTTTTGACATATACATATATATCATAAAACCACTTCTACTAAATTCAACTTACCCTGTTTTCCTCACTTCTTTTAACTAAGTAAAAAATGTGCTGTTAGATTGTTTAAGGCAAATAACAGAGGAGAAGGATAGCCCTCTAGCGGGGCTGACTCCCTCCCATAGGT
Source organism: Equus quagga (assembly GCF_021613505.1). Classification (NCBI taxonomy): domain Eukaryota; kingdom Metazoa; phylum Chordata; class Mammalia; order Perissodactyla; family Equidae; genus Equus; species Equus quagga. The sequence goes on along the minus strand of NC_060268.1, from coordinate 84,659,480 downwards.
TCAGATTTGTAGCCCTAGGGAGAGTAATAAGAGATTTTAATTTGTAATTTCATAAACAGTGTCTTCCTTTTACCAAATGGAGCTTCCTTGATTCATTCAGAAGGAAAAAAAGCAGGCAATGTGGTGTTTCTTTAACCAAGATGACAGACGGAATAGGAGAGGAAACCATTCGTGGACATAAGGGACCCAAAGCAAGGAAGGCGTGCACAGTGGCACTGCAATTAGGATGTGAGATATGGCCGCTTAATACAACCTGTGAGATAATAATATACGTCCATCATCATTCGTTGGGATTCTCAAGACTCTGAAGAGTATTAAAGCTGTATGAAATAATTACTTGATACGTAACATGTAGCCTAGCATCAAAACCAGATGCAACATGAGTGGAAGTGTTTGTGTTCAAATCAGACTAACAGACAATCATTTCAAGATGAAGTAGAGAGAAGCTAGAATAAATTGATGTCGAACATATGGAAAAATAAAACAGATCCCTCTGGGTGAAATTTCCTTTTACTGAAATTTTGAAACTTCTCACTAAATACTGCTGTAATTCATTGACTTCCCAACTTAAAAACATAGCAGTCACTAATTCATTCTGTAGCTCCGGGAGAGAAAAAGCTATTTGTAATTTCTGGAACAAAAAATCACTTTCCCGTTCTCTAAAACAAAAGTTGATTTTTTCTAAAAATCTACTTTTAAAAATGTGTAAAACAGATCATTTGAGAGTATGAAAAGATGGAATATGTGGATTCAAATACTGACTCAGAGAAATTAGTCAATTCTCAACCATTTGTTAAGAGTAGTTGAGACTGAAATGTTCCAAATTAACTTGCAATATCAGTTCTTAAATGTTTTGTTCAATTTCAGGTTTAATAATTGGAAAGAGAAATAAATAATGTGTGCCCTATCCTATTTCTCTTTTCAGAGTGACCATCACAAACACACCAAAGCAAAAATGAAACCAATACCGCCTTTGCCCACTCAGTTTATTCTGAGCTGGAGTATTCCAGGAAAACTAGCTGGACCCCTGTCCTTAATAATCCTTCCTACCCTAATCTCATTCCCACTTTCTGATCTTCTGTATCCTCAGAAAGAGGTGTTGGCATTCGGCAAGCCCCATACATCAAAGCTTTGCCTAATATATGATGTGTTTATTCTTCCCAGGCCACAGGCCAGCTCACTCTCAAATGACTGACAACAAGTCTAAAATGAAGTGGGCCTGAGGTGGGCTCTAATAGTTATGGGAAGCTTCTCTAGTCAAACATAAAGCAAATTAATGTGAGCCCCTCCTGCACCTTCAGCCTGGAAATGTCATAAAGTAATAAGCGGGGAGACCCTCGCAGTGTGGAGGGCTGGATTTCAATAGATTTACATATTAAAGGTACAGGACGCATTTCACATGCTTTAACATCAAACGTAGAAGTTTCTAAATCCTAAGTTCTATATTTTAAAAGTCAGGCCTTACTGTAGGCTGAAGGTACAGATGAGTAATGACACAAATGCAATTATGCATCCATCTCATTCACTATAATGTAGTTTTAAAGAATGAAATAAAGCGAAGACTTAGGAATAATTTGTATGGTTATGCGTTACCAGCATTTATATGGTGTCAGAAGGTGTGTATGTGTGTATGTATGTCTTAAGAAAGTGGTGTAGAAAAACAGAAAAACAAAGAAGAGAATACAGAAAGGTACAGCGTGAATTGACAATACGTTTTTAGATTTTTATATAATTCTAATTTTACCTCACTCCACCAGTGCTGGGGAGAGTGCTCCCCTCCCCACCAAATGTGATGGACTCAATGATTGATATGGTTTAGGAGACTTACAAAAACAAACTTGTAATTTTTATTAATCTTTGAACCTCTAATATCCTCAATGTAGCACAAAGCCGTCTATTCTGTGATGAGATGGCTACAGAACGAATACAACTTCTTATCCCTGATTCTCAGCTTTCTCTGGTAAATTCCCTTGTTCCCCGGTTATGTTTGGTCTGGCTTTCCTATCATGTCCGCAATCAGACCAACCAGGTGAGTTAGCAGTATGCAAAGCGAACCCAAGACATACATACACATACACACATGCATTCTTTCTTTCTCTTTCATACACACGCAGACACACGCACACAATTTTTGATTATTTCTTCTGGAAGCAATAAAAACATACCTGAGCACTGCGCTTAAAATTGGTAATTCAAAGGAGCACACAACCAAATTTTTCTGTTCTTTTGTTTTTCAGTTGCGACTAGGATGTCCTAGAAGAATTATTTATGTCAAATGTTTCGAGTCAGTTTGCAAATAAATTGCAATGTAAGGTTTCTTCTGAATGAAAATAAGGCCATTTATCTCTCATTGAAGAAACCGAGAAGGGTTTTCAAACCCTGATCATTTTAAGGAAGAAAAGAAAGAGCTGTGGAACATATATTCTTTTAAAAAGTTTTAAACACTTAGTAATTTATCCCCGGAAGCTTTCATTATTTGGGATTTTTTTCCCTTTTTCTTTCTTTATTTCTACTTTTTTTTCCCAATTCCCTCAGAGCTTAGGCTTAATACGAAGCAAAAGGAAGTAAAATGCAGTTTCTAAGAAAACCTTTCAAAACTCAAAGCCAAACAGTTGCATCAAAGTATGAAAACAAAACAAAACTGCACCTGGCATAGAATATACTTTAATAAAGGATTACTCCTATTTTCTTAATTTTTCTTCTTTTTTAGATGATTAGCTTTACTTAAAAGCTTATGAGATTATTGTTTATGAAATTCAAAGAAAACCTCTCTCTCATTTCTGACATTTTTAGAAACTGAAAGATTTTACTATCATTTGTGTGTGTTCATTGTGTATGTGTGTTTGGTCAAGCGATAATTTTGATCCCCGGAACCCAGTATATTCGTTCTTTTGTAGGACGATACGTCGACATCCTGTTAATTACACATTTAAACGAGTGTTTTCTATAAAATAGTTTCTCATTTTCTTTATAGAAAATAAAATAAAAATAGAAAACAGTTCCTTCCATATGCCACAATAAGTAAACTCTGCTGTTGTCACTTGGCTTACGATTTTTGTGTTTTCATTAATTTTATTAATTTTGTATTTCTTTGAGAAAGCATTTCTGCTGTTATATTTAATAAGAACTTTCCCTGTGAAAAGAACGTTTATTTAAGATCTTAATAAAAACTTGGCCTGACAAAGGGAACATGTGTTAAATATTTATGACTTTAAAACAAAACTCATCTTGTCTTGTTTGTGAGTCATCTTAAAAATTTAGAACACCAAGAGGGTTAAACAAAAGAAAATCTTTTCAATACACCAAATTGTTTAACAAAGCATTCCTGAAGTGTCACTGCAATAATATTTAATGGCATGCATGGTCGTTCTAAGGTGCTGTGCTGTATACATCTAGTTTCAAAATGTCCTAATTAGATGAAATCCTAGAATTGATATTTGAAAAGAAACTCGTAAGACTTTGCCTATTAATAGAAATAAAAGCCTGGAGCTGAACACTAAGGAACCTTAAAAGTCAAAAGATCCTTCTACCTTCAAGCCCCACGAGGAGAAAAATGATCAGAATCCAAGATGACCTTTTGAAAAGGAGAAAAGACACACGTACGTTACAGAACATCTTATTTTTAATGCATTTTATACTGAAGTATATCCGAAAAATGTAATGAGAAAATATAGATGAGTTGGCGTGCCTTATGTAGGGGATTGTCATGAGGTTTTTTGAGAGAGAAATTATATCTCCCATTATTTCTGTGGACACACAAATAGAAAATTAGCTTTTAATAAAGAGATACAACATTTTAAGTGTATATCTACTTTTAATCAGTCACTCTTTGCAAGTTAAAGCTTTATTACTTCTGAGTTCTTGACAGGTGCTTGAAGAAAGGTCACATAATAAACTGTGCTTATTTCTCATTGCAGAAAAACAATAAGTCATCTCTGCATCCATTATTTACCAAATTGTCTTCATTTTTCTTCACCTGCTGGGTTTTCAGCAATAAAGATAAATAATGTTATAAAACTAGCCTACATATTTTCACAATTATCCAGAATTTGACAGTGAGCTAGTCTTTTGGAGTTGAGGAGAGTAAAGGAATTAGGAAGAATTTGCTATCCAAGTCGTTTACTAGAAATATATTAAAGGCTATTTTTCACGGAAAGATACATCTGGAACCACAAATATACATATTGGAAAAAAACACTTTTAAATAGAAAGTGATGCAAAAAGTTTTCATTATACTATTTTCTTTCAGAGATTCTATTTTTATAGGTAAAGTACCTTCTTTTCCAACTCTTTCTCCCTCACTGCTCTATCATTAGCTTACCAGCCTGACTACAGTCCTCTTTAGATAGCAAAGAAATATTTTTAAATGTCTTAGCAAAGCAAATAAAGTATTTAAATGTGTTCCCTTACAATTGGAATAACAGTGGTTACGAGCCTGTGCTCAAGTGCTGGACTGCAAAGCTATGCCCTTATCCATGCATACACCGAATTGGTTATTTAACTTCTCTGTGCCTCAGTGGTCCTATCCAAGTAAAATGGTGGTAATGTGGTTTATAACAACGGGTGTCAAGTAGATTGCCCAAGGTCGCATAACAAGCAAGTTGAAGTTGGGATTTGAATGTAGACAATTTGGATTCAGCATCTGTGCTTTTAACCAAGATCTAGCATGCCCCATGTCCCTTCAACTATAGTAAAGAGCCTCGAAAAACAATCTTGTTCCACGCCCTGCCACAAAACATTATTCCATTTGGCTAGTGCAACCTAGCTCAGTCAGAGTATCTCATCACAAATCACACTGCACAGACCTCAAATTAAGAGCACATGCAAACTCAGGAGTGTGGAGCATCCATTGTCTGCCATGGTCAAGGAGACAATTTGTGGAGAAAGAGAACAAAGTGGTTGGCAGATCTGTAAACAGAGAGACCCACAAGGCCCAAAGAGAGAAAGGAACGGAAGTCTCCTGGGTCCCTGAGAGCCTTCCAGGCTTCTTTCTTCCATGATGTTTCTGAGTTTTCCTGAGTGTACTTCCTGGCCTTGGCCACTAGGAAAAGCTTGTGCCCTTGGGTGGTGTGTGTGTGTGTGTGTGTGTGTGTGTGTTGGGGAAGATCATGAGATTTAAGTTAGTTTCAATGAGTTTCTATTCTTCATATACATAAAATATCTTAAAGCATCTTGGTAATACTTTTCTATTCTGATTGAATTTCATTGTTTACTTTTTTCTTTGATGGTTTCACAATTCACGTGACATAAACTTAATAATTTCTAGCTTCTCCTTTCAAGTTCCTTATTCCCTGCCCCCAAACCTCCTTCTGCCCCCAATTCCTCTCTCACTCTCTGACCCTCCTTGGTGGGCTCCAGCATCTCTGGCTCTGCTCCACTACTTCTTTCACTGGCATTTCCTGCTCCCAGATTTGTTGGCAGTCTCCTACTCAGCTCAAAACTCAACAAACAAAATATTCTGTCCTCTGCAATGTCCTCCTGAAGAATTCAGGACGAATTAATAATTTTGCGGTTGCTCTTCCCACAGCACTTTATATTTGCTTTGTACTATCTTATCATTAGTGGTTAAAGTGTCTCCCTCCCAAGGGCAGAGACTGGGCAGTCTGTGTATTATTTATCTTTTTAACTCCATCACTTAGGATGGCGCCTGGGACATAATAGGTACTCAAAAAAACCAAAATGTGTTTCTGTATGACTGAACTCAGCAAACATCATGGGAAATTTACTTATGTATACGTAAGATTTTGTGAACTCTGGAAACAAAGTGCGTCTCCCTGAAGTAGTGTAAATAGATATTATAAGAACTCTATATAGCACATGGTACTTAGGATAATCAGCATATCTAGTGATTAATGAAAATGGAGGAATATGTTAAAAGGAAGTTTTTTAAAAAACAAAAGGCAAGCTAGTGTATTCTCTCCTTTTTCTTATAAAACTAGAATATTAATTAAAAATACACAGCTTAAAAAAGTAACTTTTTTGAACTAGACTTCCTTATTCAAATCAGAACATGGATTCATTCTTCATACTATTAAGAAATATGCTTATTTGGATGTGCACGTGTGTATTAAGGTTTTAAAATATGAAGTGTACATTATTTTCCTCAGTTCAGGTAAAAATGTTCTTAAAGACTTACTTTCCCTTATTTTATTATTATGAACACATTGGATTTGGCAATATATTAATATTTTATCACTGGATACACATCCTGGTAAGAAACTCTTTTTCCATTAGCACTTTCTCTATCAGACTATTCCTGGCCAGTGGGAATATCACAGAACATTCCAGACTAGCAGCCGGAAGATCTAGGCCTGACCCATCAGGTGACTCTGTGAAAAGTTATTTCACATCTTAGTTCTTCAGGCTGCAGTACGGCCTTCCTCTTAGCTCTTCTCTACTTAAGTCTGAAGGTTGTTTTGAAGATAAAATAGGATAATGTGCATGCTAGTGCTTCAAAAAGTATAAACCGCTATATAAATGTAAGATGTTATTGTAAAAAGCGGTTTAAAACTATAGCATAAAAAGACTTGTTATAAAAATAAAATAAAAGTGACTCTAGTCACTTATTTTTATTAGGTACTTTTGTCTCTTTGGAAAAATATAATTTACTAATTCAAGAGAGAGCTATTAATTTCTCAGTCCTTCACAGCCATTAAAGCAAGGATGATGACTTCAATTCAGTTTACAAATGGAGTGGGCATACTGCAGGGGAATGGTACTCTCAGGTTACATATAAATGGAATTAAATTAAATTAATGAAAAGAGAAGAAAAGCATGTGTAGATAAACAACACATCCCCTCTGAGGTTCAATGGATGTCTAAGACACCAGTTAAAATATATTAACTTTTGCACATCTCCTTCTCATGCTCCTTCAGATCTCATTTGGAAATTACACCTAGAATACTAAATATTAATAAAAATAATATCTGTATGGCACCTGTAACACTCATGAGTAAAATTATCATCAGGTTTTAAATTCAATGGGGCATAATGAGCCTCTCACTCACCTACAATGATATATTGATGGGGGGACTTCACGATTTTGTGCAGTGTTTCTAGAATCCACAGCACAAATCACCCAATGTCAGAAAGTCATTTGAAGACTCTTATAACAAACTGCTTTGAATTTTTTTACAATTTCCAAAACAAGATGACAGATCGAAAGTGTGGAATGTAAGAATAGGGAAGTAATTCTCTAAAGGACTCGAGTCTTCGTTTGTTTGTTTCGTAAGTCATCGTCTGATGCAGCCTTCCCAGTGATAATTGGCTGCTGGCAATAAATCCTGATGAGTTAGAGAAGCGGGAGGTCTCTGAGTGACCTTGGGAAAATCTGTGAGCCTCTCTGTGACTCAGTTTCCTTATTAGCAAAATGAGGACATTGATCATTTTCAAGCTCTTTGTAATGCTTGAAAGTGTTAATTGTTATAAACCAAATTATGCAATGCCTCAAAAAGAGTAAGCTCTAAAAAATGTAACTTTTATTACTCTGCCCTGATGTTGTGTAAATATATGTTAAGTGACAGGTTCACCGGGGTACTTGGGGCATGTCATAGGACTCTCTATAAATAGCTATCTTTGTCGTGTTTTTGTCAATTACTTGTAGCAAGATAAAAGACATTAATAGAATCTGTTGATGGCATAAAAAGAATAGTATCAAAAATTAGATAGCTGGTTGATAGCCCAAATTAACTCAAACTAAGAAGACAAAATTTACAAAAATGTAAGGCCTTGTACTTGGGTTTCAAAATCCAAATTCTGAAAAATAGGTTGGAGAGAATGTGGCTTAGCAATAGTAAGACTATCTATATCTGTCTATTTATCTATCTATAAGCTAAAAGAGAAAAATATTTAAGGGCTTAAATTAAGAGTAAGCATTATTTAAGTCATCAGAAAGATGTGGTTACAAAAGTACTACGATTTTTTGGAGAGGTAACAAAGTGTTTATATCTGGAATAGTCCCACTGTATTCAAAACTAATCAGACAAACCTGGGAATATTTTGTACAGTTCTCGGTACTAGGGTTTTGGTGGAAAAAAGACAAACTAAAATATTTTAAAAGAGTAAAAAGAACATTAGTAATAACTGCCATAAATTATGTATCAAATCTCTACTAAATCTTTATACAGATTATTCCATTCATCCTTCACATCAGCCCACTGTGGATGGTATCACTTTTAGCCTCAGGTTTGGAGAGGTAAATAACATTCTCATAGCCATATAGTTAGCAAGTGCTGGTGCCAAGTTTGAAGCTAGGATGTCTACCATCAGAAGTGATGCTGTCAGCTTCCAGGTCATTCTCCCTGTTGCATGTGATGGTATACTATAGAGACTCACCTGTGGAAGATAGTTAAGAAATGAGGAGTCATTTAGCTTGGAATAGAAAAGGCCCAGGGTGGGGAGAGGGGGTGCTGAACATCATCAAATATGTGAAGGTCTGTTAAGATCAAGGGGATGAAGCTGAGGATGGATTCCTGTTAAATATAAAGTGGCCAGTCACAGGTGAGAGAGAGATTGATTCCATGGGGGAGGTTCAGCATCAGATCGGAGGCACAACATAAAGACTCTCAGCTTGGGTTTTAGCATCAAAAGACCCATAAAAAATTCCAATATTATCATTTACTAGTCTTGAGATCTTAGTCAAGAGATTTTAAGTCATTAAGCTCAATGTTTTCTTCTCTAAAATGAAAGTAAAATACTATATGTCTGAGATAATGCATAAAAAAAATGGAGACTTGTTCAATAAGTGTTAATCCAACAACAGCGTTTGGATGCAAGAGTTCATTACAAGTGGGAGATTTTGATCATTCCTCAGAAGCAATGGCAGAGCGTCTTCTTTCATTAAAATTAATTTAGCTAAACTGGACGAATGTAAAATTTTGATTCTTCTCAGCTGCATGGACAAGGTCAGCAATGTGTGACTGATGGATTGAAGAGAATGAATGCCTCTTGGCGCTTCTGAACGAGTCATTTGTTTATTGTGGCATGTTTAGATGTACTAGGAAGGTTCTCTCGATGGCATAACAGGTTCATGACCAGCACAGTTTTCAGATAATGATATTATCTATAGCTTCTGCTGAGGAATCAATTGCTTCTAAGTCCTCCTTGTCTTTTCTGAAGATAAACCTGATTTCTTGAAATGGACCATTTCCACTTACCTTTCATATAATCTACCTCTAGCATCTACTGAAAATAGTCTCTAAGCAAAAGTAGCTGTGTACAGTCTTAGAAATAATTGAAAAAAATCACAACTGAGGAAACCTTTAACTTTCAACAAACTTCATATACTCTTAGTTGTCTGTCTCTTTTTATTCTTAATATTTTGATTACAGAAAGTTAAACATCTCCCTTTATAAAAACAAGCAGGCCATGACAGTGGGAAAGCCTGTCAGTCTCTACGTTGTTTAGTTTTAGCTTGAGTAAAATCTATTGGCTTAGTGATTTTATTTTCAAATCTGATAACACTTTCAAGCTACTGTAACTTGCTTTTTGTTTCATTTAATTTAGTGTTCTGGCTTATCCACCCATCTGTCTAAGGCTTTCAGCAATGTGACAGCTTAAAAATACGCAGAGAGAACAAAATGGTAGACTAGGAATCTCTGAGCTTTTTTCCCCCCAAAAGAAATATCAAAAAATAAAACTAGTGGAAACTGTCTGAATTAACTTTGTCGTAACTCTAGAAAACTGTCAAAGCTTTCCAGCAACCAAGTGAACAGCCAATCAAGAAAAAGACATCTTTAAATGGTAGGAAAATTCTGTGGCATTCTAATTCACCCTTGCCCCACTCTCTCCCCTGCACAACAGTGGCCTTGATTTTTAAGTGGCATCAGCCTGGTTCTCAGTTCCCTCTTCAAACTAGAAGGAGCAGAGCAGACCTTATCTGCAAATTATTATGGACATCTGTTCTAATCTCTTCGGGGGATACCCAAAGGACTAACACAATGCGCTTATCTCTATTTTGCCTAATCTAGAATTCAGGCAGAAAAGCAGCAGGGATTGCTTGTAAAAGCTACAGACCCACAGATACCTGGAACAAAAGATTCTGAATGGACTATAGACCATCTAGGGCCTGGAGGAGAAGCTGGAGTAAAATTAGGGAAGACAGAACCTTCAAAAGAAGCTGTGCTAAAAGGGTAACTTAGAAGGCCAAGCACACATCAAGGCAAAATGAATGCTCAGAAAAGTCTTGTGAAGACCTTAAGATTTAACCTTGGGCTGATTGTTAGGTTCATGGCAGGCCTAAGTAAGTGTTGATGGAGTGGCCCAGAGCAGAGTCAATCTGCAAAGACTAGAAGAGCTCCTGGCATTTAAGGAAATCTCTGTCAAAACATTAGCTGAACATAGCCAAAGGAACAGAGACTTTAGTGATCATACATGACAAGCAATAGTCTTTGGAAAAATAATTTGGAAAAGTCTCAAACAAGTAGACTATTACAGCCTTCAACAATCAAACACACACACACACACGCTAACAAAAACAGCAAACTCTGTGGAAGAGGGAGAATCTGATTTCCAGAATTAACACATTATAATAGTCAAATGTCCAATTTTCAGCAACACAAAAATCACAAGGCATATGAAGAAACAGGAAAACATAGCCCATTCAAAGGAACAAAATTAAATGACTGAAATCATCCCCAAAGAAGTTCAGACATTGGAATTACTAGACAAAGACTTTAAATTAACTATCTATATGCTCAAATAGCTAAAGAAAAATACAGACAAGTAACTAAAGCAAATGATGAAAATAATATATGAACAAAATGAGAATATCAATAAACAGAAATTCTAAAAAAGAATCAAACAGAAATTCTGGAGCTGAAAATTACTATAACTAAAATAAAAAATTCACTAAAGAGTTTCAATACCAGATTTGAGCAATCAGAAGAAAGGATCAGTGAACTTGAAGATACAACAATTGAAATTATTGAGTCTAGGATCAGAAAAAAAAGGAATGAAGAAAAGTGAACAAAGTCTAATGGACTTGTGAGACACCACCAAGCAAACTGACATGTATACTATGGGAGTCCCAGAAAGAGAAGAGAGAGGGAAAGGGGAAGAAAGATTATTTGAAAAAATAATGGTGGAAAACTTACCAAACTTGATGAAATACATGAACCTCCAAGTCTAAAAAGCTCAATTAACTCCAAGTAGGAAGAACTAAATAGACATACACAGAGACACATTATAATCAAATTGTCAAAAGACAAAGAAACAATCTTGAAAGCAGTGAGAGAGAAGTGACACATCACACACTATATCCAGCAAAATAGTCCTGCAAAAATGGGGAGGAAATTAAGACATTCTGTGAGAAACAAAAGCTGAGGGAGTTTACCACGACTAGATATGCCCTACAAGAAAGTCTAAAAGGCATCTTTCAGGTTGAAATGAAATGAGGCTAGCTAGTAATTCAAAGCTGTGTAAAGTTATCAAGATCCCTGATAAAGGTAAATAGAAGAGCAAACATAAAAGCCAGTATCATTGTAATTTTGGTTTGTAACTCTACTTTTTATTTACCAAAGGGTTTAAAAAACAAATACATAAAGAATATAAATCTATTCTTTGGGCCACACAATTGTATAAAAATGTAATGTTTGTGACATCGGTAACCTAAAGAAAGGGGCATGGAGCCGAATAAGAGTAGAATTTTTGTTTGCAATGGGGGTTAAGTTGGAATCAATTAAAATTAGAGTGTTATGCCTTTAGAATGTTATATGTAATCCCCATGCAAACCGCAAAGAAAATATCAATAGAATTTACACAAAAAGAAACGAGGAGGGAATGAAAACATGTCATTACAAAAAACAAACTAAACACAAAAGAAGGCAATAATGGAAGAAATAAGGGACTAACAAGTGATGAAATATATAGGTAACAAATAGCAGAAAAGTGAAAGTAAGCCCTCCCTTATTAGTAACTACCTTAAACATAAATGGATTTAACTCTCCAATCAGAAGGCAGAGATTGGCAGAATGAATAACAAACAAGCATGTGGGCTAAACTCTATGTGGTCTACGTAAGACTTCTTTCTTCAAAGACGCAAAGAAGTTGAAGGGGAAAGAATGGAAAAAGACTTTTCCATGCAAATAGTAACAAAGGAAGCTGATGTGGCTATAACAATATCAGACAAAATAGACTTTAAAACAAAACTATTCTAAGAAATGAAAAAGAAAATTATATATTGACAAAAGGGTCATCATGAAGATATATCAATTATAAGCATATATGCGCCAACAACAGAAGCAAACATTGGCAGAATTGAAGGGAGAATTAGACAGTTGTACAATAATGGTTGGAAACTTCTATACCCTACTTTCAATAAAAGTCCTCTCTTTCTAAATGCCAAATTATGGAAATCCATCTATATTCTTCATTCAAAGTGAATGAAACTTTGAAGAGTCTTCAAAGTGAAGACTCCTTCCTCTTGTTATTATTGAGAAATGCTCTTATCACATATTTGTGAATTATCCAGTTCTCCTTCTGCTATTGATTTTGGTTTCATTCCATTGTGATTGGAAAAGACACTTTTTATGATGTCAATCTTTTAAAATTTATTAAGACTTGTTTTATGGCCTAACGTATGGTCTATACTGTAGAATGTTCCATATGCACTTGAGAAAAATGTATATTCTGTTCACATAGGGTACAGTATTTTATATGTCTGTTAAGTCTAACTGGTCTATAATGTTGTTCAAGGCCTGTTTTTTCTTATAGATCTCTACTGGAAAATAAAATAAAATACAAATACAATCCAAATTCCACATCCTCCTCCAGATTCCCTTCCTTTCACATGTAACTTTTGAAAGGATAGAGATGGAAAATCTAAGTGACTTTACCTAACTGGTAGTGAGGCAAAGAAGGCATTTCTTTGCAAAGCTTATTTTTCTGAGGAGGATGTGAAATCGTCTGCTATAAATGAGAAAGAAGTTGGGGTGTTACAGATGCTAGAGGAGAGAGAAAAAAGTCTTCAAGAGTTGTACAATGTAATATTTGATCAGTATTGACAGTAATTGGAAGTTAGAATGTGTTTCCCTGATTATAATAAGTGAAAACTCAATATAATATGCTGTAGGCCCCGAATACATGATTTAGAGGCCGTTCTCCTGGATGAATTATGGCACTATATCAAATTTATGGCTTATTATTTATTTACTATACACTTTCATATAGTACAGTTCTACAAAATTTTAGCTTAAAATATCAAGCATCTTTTTTATTTTAATTGCCCTATTTCTCTAAAATCCCAAAATTAAATTTTAAAAATAAAACAAATTTAAACATTATGAATACCATAAAAATATATATTCATATATCTGGAATCAGTTAGTTAATTAATAAATTTAGCCAGAGTCTTCCTGACAGACAAAGCAAAAGGGATATATATTGAAATATAGGTTTCTTGTCATCAAATAAAGGAAATCACCTGAGAAAAAATTATTTTTCTGGTGCCAAATGTCTAGCACAAAACATATCCTATAAATCTTCATCTAAGGGACATTAGTAATATAGTGGGCAATATCTTCAACTCTGATCTTCCAAAAGCACAGAACATTCTTCAAAAAACATTTGCTACAATATCCTTCAATGAAAGCTCAGATCATAATATTAAATCTCAACTTAGAGAAGGCATTGCTCTGGAAAATTAACATGTTTTTCCCTGGTAATTGCAGTCTGACATTTACTTTAATCTGGGAATAAAACTTGAGGATTCTAGAGGGGTAGGGGGATGGCTTATTTGTGCCCTCAACCACTCTTCTGAACTACCATGTCTCAAGATTGTCCTTGGCAAAAGTTAGTGTAAGATCAGTTTCTAGTTGAATACTCTGACAGGGGCTTATACAGTCATGCCTTGCTTAATGACAGGGATACGTTCTGAGAAATGTGTCATTAGATAATTTCCACATTGTGTGAACATCATAGAGTGTACCAAAGGGGAACAAAATTTGCCACCCCAAAATGCATCTCTTTAACATGAGGATTATTTTAGGCTGATTATTTTTAAGAAACAAAAGACCCAGAAAGTTTTTCTTGTTACCTCCTCCTTAACTGCCTAAAAGGATTCAGATTAAAAAAACAATCTCAGGAAGCAAGCGAGCTATCACCTTAGCATAACATGAACTAGGTGGTAGACAGGGAGGAACCTAGAAAAGACTGTTTGTTGGGCTCTCATCTGTGTTCTTCTGTTTCTGTGTGGCCAAACACTTGTTTTTCAAACTTTTGCTTCTTTTCACCTACCTATGAATTGCCTTCCTTCCCTTTGAAGTCTCTGATTCTCCCCACCTTCCACATCTTCTTTTGTCTTTAGCTGAGGGTGGTATTTAAGGCAGGGGCTTCAGCCATCTTGGCGAGTTGCTCACTTTTGCTGAGGTTCTCCCAAGTGTACATTATTAAACTTTTGTTTGTTTTTCTCCTGTTAATCTGTCTCATGTAAACTTAATTCTCAGACCAGCCAGGAAAACTTTAGAAGGGTAGAGGAAAATTTCTCCCTCCCTTATAGTGCTTATACAAACCTAGATGGTACAGCCTAGCACACACCTAGGCTATATGGTGCTAATCTTATGGGACCATCATTGTCTATGTGGTCCATCATTGACTGAAAAGTCATTATGTGGAGCATGACTATATAACTATTAGACAGTCTTTCAGATCACTAAATGTGTTCTTTAGTTGTGCTTAGTCTGTTATTTGCTCATTGGATTGAAACTGTATTACTTTATTTGTAGTATTAATAATAACAATATTTTTATCATCAGGATTTTCATTTCCAAAATCTTTAATTGCTTTTTTAGTGGATTACATAGCTTCTTACATCTCTTTTAGGATTTTAACAGTGCTTATTTTAATACGTTGATCTGTTTTCTCTTTTAACTCTCTTTCTTTCCCAAAGTGTACTTTGTGGAGGTAGGCGCCCTCCTTGCCTTTGCACAACCGTGTTTGTTTCTTGGACATGTGCACAAGTTTATGTATCTAATTACAGAGGTATTCCTCCAGCAATGGTGTGGATACATATTATGAGTTGCCCGATGACGAGGCAACACTAATACTTAGTCTTCTGAGTATGGAGGGGTCTCTTTCAGCCTAGGTGTCACCATACTTTGTTTTTTGATGCCGTCGCAAAGGTTGAGAGTTGGAGTGGGCTCGGTTCCCTGAATCCTTCTGACGTGGTAACCAAAGTGTCACTCCATGGGGTGACCCTTCTGCCATCTCTCTTTGCAGTACTTGAGGAGATAATTCCACCTTCTACAGTAATTCTTTCCTGATAAATTTCTGGTTCTTGCCTCTTTCTTCAGTCCAGTTCCACATCCCTTTCATCTTTGAGATTTATTTTTAATTTCTGATGCACTATGAGTTTCCCCTCTTTTTTTCAGGGGGAGTTACTATTTTTTAAAAAAATATATATTTATTTTGCGTAATTACTAGGTATTTGGGGAAGGATAGGATGAGGACATTGCCTCATGGGTTAAGTCTGCCATATTGTTCAAATCCTTCATGATTCCTGTGGGGTTTAGAATATTAAACAAATAAACACTTAATTAAATGGCTCCCTGAAAAGATATTTCTGATGAGTAGAAGCACCAAAATCTGATTTTAAACATGACCAGATTTTAGTTACAGAATAATATAAAGGATTTACTCTATTGATTCATGAAGCTGAAAATGAACAAACCTAACATTTAAATTATGATTTTCTGTAGCTGAGATGTCTCTTTCATAGCTCATTGAGTATTTTGTAGAGTATAACTGCCTGCACAGAAAATCCTCATTCAGTGATTTTTATATGGATCTTTCCATGTAGAAAAATAGTCTTCAACTGTTTTTATATTCAAACCTTCTGACAATTAAGTTTTATTTTTCAGATAATCTAAATTCTTTTTCTCTTTTACAGTACTTCTCATAACAATGATGCTTACAGTAATTTAACAGGAATTTTACATTTGTAAACTATAAAATGCTGTTAAGAGATGACACGCCATTTCAGTTTCACGGCCTGCAATTGGAAAATTTGATAAATCTGTTTTTTGATCAATTGTAAAGCTTAAAAAAAACAGGCAAATTCTTTCCTTTCACAGGTAATATGGAAATACGTATTTAAGATACCAGCAGTTTTCAAGCATTTCCAAGAGCATCTGGGTCACCACACCCACAGCAGAGAATGAGGAGCAATAGGGTTACTCTCTCCCTGTCCGCTGTCTCAGGGATGGGTAACTTGGTTTCAGCCATGTTTTTCCTCTAATCTTTCTCTACCAAGTTCATTTTAAACACACAAACTTTCCTACGCACATTAAGGAAAATGATGTCAATCACATTAATATCTTTTTCTTTTCCCCGGTATAAAGGATCAGAAACCTGAATGAAGAATATTCACAAGACAGATCTCATGTTAAACAGGAATGTATGCTTTCAATATGAATAATGGTTTCTAAAGCTGAAAAAAAGTGCCTGCTTTCAAACACAGGTGACCTAGTCAGCACTTTATAAATGACTTGGGGAACTCAGTTTCTTATTCTGGAAAATGGAATTGATAATATTAAATATTTGGTGAAGGGCTACTTGGATGTGGAACTGCATAAATTATATCCATGATATTGGTATCTGATAATTGCATTTCCAACAGGAATTACAATTAAGACCCTTGCAATATGACATACTTTTGATCATTTTAATTTCCTTTGTGATTGCAGAGAATGATAATTCTTTGGGGGACCTGACTCCAATTTTCATGTTATAAAAGAAAAGTATGGAAAATAGAATAATGCAGAGATGAAGGAAGTCTTGATCTCCAATCTCTTATTTCTCCCATTCCTATTTCTGCCGTAGAGATGCCACCTGTGTTCTGCTCATTATAAAACTTTTAGCAAGAGGCTAATGAAATGCAAAGCTTTCTATAAGACCAGCACTAGCCTTCCTATCAAATCATCTGAAATATTTATTTGCCCTCTTGAATAATTGATAGGGGCATCAGCTCTCCCGGTCAATTGATTTATTAAGGGACTGTTTGGAATTAAACAGCTTAAAGATATTAGATTTAGCAGTGATCTTGCTTGTTAGCATATTCATTTACCTACGGGAGCCCCCATTAGATATTGTTAATACATGACGTTTCCAGTCACGGCCTGGATCTCCTCAAATTGCATTAACGCCAGACTGTTTAGCCACAGAATAACAGGTTTGATTGAGTGCTTGGGTTTGGTGTAATTAGATTTTCCTAGAAAAGGGGGGACTACTTTAATGCCATGTGCATTAAACTAGATATGTCATCAGCATTACTGTAATTGGTGAACAGGAACGCCAGAGACCTGGCTGCGTCTGAATGTTTGTGTTTATGGCTCACCCGTCCATTCTCATAGATGGCACATAATAGCCGAGCTTACTTACATATGCATGACCCTGAAAAAAAAAAAGGAGCTGACCTCTTTAATAAGCATCTCTTTTGAAAAAGGTGGAAAATTCTATCCTGAGTAATGGGATCAATTTTTCGTTTGTTAAAACTGCCAATTATTTCCCTTACTGAAAAGGTCATGTGGCTGGTTAATCAATGACCAAAATAGTATGTGAATATATGTGGGTATATTCATGCATTTGATTTGCATTTCACTCTAAGACTATCTGCTCCAGTTTCAAACTGCTCTTCTGATTAAGGGCCACAACCACACCAGGAGAATTCTCTTCCACCAATGCTTTCTCCTAGGAATTATATCTTATCATTAACAAAGGTGCACATAGGGAGTAAAATCATTTTTGATCACTTTTTCGTAATGGAACGGATTCATTTTGTATGCAGAACAGCACTAACTTTGTCTATTAAAGGACAGTGAGCCACCATGTGACAATCTGTATAGTGGGATAATTTAGGAATTTGGGTGAAGTTGGTGCGAGAAATTGGGAAGTAAGCCAATTTTTCTTGTCGATTTCCATTTCTATTTACCTTCTCTCTTCTCCAAGATTAAAGTGCCCTTGGATAACATCTTAGTTGTCCGAAACTTAAACTGGGCTGCTCCACTTGGCTCTGCCTTCCTCTTTTTCTAAATCCCAACTTAAATCTATAAAAATATTCTGGCTTTCTTTTCCATTTCCTTAGGTTTTTGACCATGGAAAAAATATAACGCTACTTTGTTTTATGTACTTTTATACTAAGTAATAGTCAAACATGTATGTCAGTTTGTAACTTACAAAGCATGGATACACAGGTATGTCATTTATTGTTCTCACTTCCATATTTGGTTAAAGAACCTGAGGATCAGGGACATCAAACTACTGCTCTAAATTCACACGGCTGATAGAATCAGCATTTGAATCACTTAATGTCTATGCCCTTTCCACTGTAACATGATGTCACCTTAATGACATTGACAGTCATTGGGTATTTTTGTCGTTGTCGTTTGTTTGTTTGTCTTTTTAATTATATAAGTGCTTTTTCAAGATGCTAAATTGTTTTCCTAAAAACATTTTTTCTTTTGTGAGGAAGGTTAGCTCTGAGCTAACATCTGCCACCCGTCCTCCTCCTTTCACTGAGGAAGACTGCCCTGAGCCAACATCTGTGCCCATCTTCCTCTACTTTATATGTGGGACACTGCCACAACATGGCTTGACAAGTGGTACTTAGGTCCGTACCCGGGATCTGAACCCGCGAACCCCAGGCCACTGAAGCGGAGGGTGCGAACTTAACCGCCGCACCACCAGGCTGGCCCCTCATTGGGTATTTTTTTAAGACGACTCTTTAATGCAAAAGAGGAACTCAGATGGGTTAATTTTGGGGAAAAGATAAGCTAATATAAAATGGCCATTCCCTTGGCTGGTGTGAAAGATTGACTTCTAGGGTAAAGAGGTGTTTAGAGAGGGATCATCATAGCTGGTTCTTTTGATTAATGTCTGATATTTTTGGGTGGGGAGAGGTGTTTACTTTGAAGGCTTAGTAAGTGGCCTAATGTCCTTTCAATTCTGTATTAACAACTTTGACTCTCTTAACATTAGAAGTTGTTGATGGGGAACAGTGGCAGCTCCAAATGTCTACATGGGAGAGAATTTGGGTAGCAATCATTGGAAGGAGGCTTGTTTTGAAACCATGTTTACACAGCAAGGACCCTGCTTCTGCTTGGACTTGGGATTACATGGCAGAGTTGAAAGACTACCTGCCACCTCCATCCCTGATCATACTCACACTTTGAGAGAGAAAGAAGCTTGGCAAGAAGGCAAGAGTTGCCTCAATTTATTGCCACTAACCTTTTGTAGGATTGATACTATCCTGCCTGGTTGTAAACAGTATTAACGTAAATATATTTGCAAAAGGAGTCTTCAGTTAATTTGTGATGGCATTCTAGATCGCCAAATGAACTTCTCAAAAGCAAAATGATTTCTAAATTTTTTTTTAAAAAGCTTATAAACAATGAGTTACATCAGTGATTATCCGTGAGTAAGGGAGAAGTCAAATGAGAGTAAAGAGGTGTTTGAAGCTATCATATTCCATTATGTTATCAAATTATGATGGTTTCAAACTTATTTACCATTTCTCAAAAATATAATTTTAATGGGACACGTTCTCCCTAATAATTGCTGTGTAGTGTGTTACTGGGTTTGTCTATTAATATAAAGACTAATGAAGATGCCACTTCCTAGAAAGGTAGTCTTCTGCGAATTAGAACTCAGAATTGATATAATCTACTTCTTTTACTAAAATATATATATTTAAATACATATATTTATCTATAATATTATTAATAATTAATAATACTCTTACTGTATGTAAAGGAAAGCAATGACTTTCAGGGATGAGCCTATAAACTGGCTCCCAAACGTTGATATGAGGCAGCCTTGACCTATTCTGAGTATTGCTGGAAATAGTTCATAGCCTCATAAAAGGCCTAACATTCAGGGTAGTATTTACTTGGGACAACTCTGCAATGTTTATTTTATCTCAAAATAAAAATATGTTTTAAACTTTCCAGAAAAGTTACTGTACCATATCTTACACAGACAGACACACACACACACCTCTGCAACACACACAGCCGGCCTCACGGGCAGAGCAGGTCTCCATCCCAGCATAGTCCTCCACCTCCCGAGAGCCTGGGCGCAGGTTTGGGGAGGGTCGGGATAGGAGCATGACCAGCGAATTCCAGGGACCTGTTCTGGCCGCATTAGGGTGAATTTCCCTGGCAAATGGGCATGGGCCAATCTGGAAACCAAGTGCATCCCAGCACAGAGGTTGCAATCCATTGAGGATAGGCGTGAGAATCGAGGGCTGTCCTCTGTGTACTAGGTGGCCCATGTGCCTTTGGGTAGAGGACTTCTAGGTCCTCAGTCAAGCCTCGTATTTTCATTTTTCACCGGACTCTACAAATTAAATAGCCAGTCCCACAAGTACACACTGGCACAAAGGCACAAGATGATGGCTGCCGTCAAACATTAACTAGCCTCACCACCTCAAAGGGCTTCAGTAATTGCTGATGCTCTAACCACCGCTCCCAACGTAGACACGAACCCAATTTAGACTGAGAAATAATAAACCTTGTAATGGTTTGGTGATTTGCCTACGTTTACAGAATTTTCCTAATACATTTGTTGTTAACGGGGAAGCGATTAAATGCTAGTCAAAAATCGCTAGAGATAGTGGGTTAGTAAGTTAGTTCAGCACTCTTCTGGGGCTGAGATTTCTCATGACCAAATTGGAGATATGAATGATTGTTAAGGATCAACAGAGTTTTTAACATTTTTGTGAATATTATTATTTTTATTATTCCTGCTATTACTATTACACCGCACTGACAATTCTGGATCAAATAAAAGAAATCAAGATCCCCTCGTTCATTCATAGCCCCACCGCCCACATCACACCCTGAGTGTCATGATTAAACATCCGTAAGTGTGCTTAAACTCTTCCTTCTTTCTTCCTTCTCCCTCTTGGCCTTTCTTTCCCATCTCTTTATTCCTCTTTCCTCTACCCTCTGGTTTCCAGCACTCAGTGCCATGTATGAACAGTGTCAGCATTGCTGTAGGGACCACAAACGAAGATGCTGGGCGCCCCTGATTTTGACAGTTCCTCCGACAAGACAGAGTTGCTTTTCCTAAATTGCCGTTTCTAGAGGCATTTAGTAAAGAATCTGTGCACATATTTGGTAATTTCCTTCAAGGACTATCATCTACATATGTGAAGACATTCAGTTTTTGAGATGTCGTTGTCCTTGTTTTTCCCTTTGGATTAAAAAATCCTTCTTCCTCAACTCTTCGTAAGTAACCCTGGACCATCCCACTCTGAACCAAGATCAGGGTTACATCCCAAGCTGATAGTCTAGGGCTAGAGCCAATCCCTCCAAGGGCCTACCAGGGTGCAGAAATTTCTTGTGCGGCCACTAAGCTACACAGGTTCATACTTCTGATTCACGGGCAGCTGGTCAGTGACTATGAGCCTTAGCTCCCAGATTTGTGTAGTTCATTTTTTTTCCTCTCTGATGTATGACTCTCCACTCAGAAGACCTCATTCTGCTTGTTTCTGACCATTTCTCCGAGTTGTCAGAGTCTTTTTGAATTATACTCCTGTGTTCTAGAGTTCCAGTCAGCCTTCTCTGTTTGGTTCAAAGCACAGGTACAATGAGTATGCTCCAGGTAAAAACATTTTTATGATGAAAACCAAACATGTTTTCAATTATTCTCGTTATATCATTATAAAAAAGATTAAAAAGTAAGATATATGTTTGTGTATATATATATGTGTAAAATCTATCTATGTCTGTAAATAGAAAAATGGCTTGATATGAATGTATATTTGTGCATATGGAATTCATTCTTCTGACCTAAGAAAGCAATTCAATGAAGTGACATGTTTCTACTAAACAGCACACATCAAGGCTTGTCCTGCTGCTTCTGATTTCTCCCACCTATTCAAGGGATTGAGATTATGTTGTGCATATTACTGAGCCAGACAAATAAGGGAGTGGGTGTTGAATTGAACAGACTACTGCTTCCATTCATTGCTTGATGTTTTATTTAGAAAGGCAATTCTCATCACAAGTCCAGAAAAACAAAGTGAGGGAATTGAATATCCTGAAATCTTTATTTTATTTTTCAAGACCACAAAACATCTCACCTCCAGGGAACATGAATTCTTTTCTCTCCCTAACTTCTCACCCTATGCCCTCTAGATCTCAGCTTTGGCTAGACTGAGATTTTTCCTTTCGTTTCTTTGTGTGTGTGTGTGTGTGTGTGTGTGTGTGTGTGGAAGGAGGAGAAGCCATGTGTCTGAGGTGGTGACAACAGTCAGTGGAGCCAGAGCCTTAATCACTGTTTACTGATTTAGTCCATTTTACTAGCAGGCAGTGCTTTTCCAGAGAGCTGTTTTCCTGGCAGGGTGCAAAGACTGCTTTCCAGGGCAAAAGTGCGTGTCTCGATGCTGTCTCGCTCACCATCCCTGGCACTGTCTTGCCACCACTGGCAGGGCCACTGCACCCAGGCAATGGGCTGGCATGTCAGCCTCTGCCTCTGACGGTGCTCATCTGGTGGTGGTGTTAATGAGAGCTAGATAAAAGGGGGAGGGAGGGCACAAAGGACCCGATGGGGCATCAAAACAATACCGATGGCAGGCAGAGCCAACACATTTCACACCGCGTCTCCGCTCATGGGGTGAAAAGAATTGAAAATGACAGATTGAGGATTTTACCTTCCCCTCTGATAGGCTTTTTTGTTTGGTTTGTTTACACTGTTCTGGGGTTGCGTGGCTGTTATTGTCGTTGCTGTCTCTCCTCTCTGCGTGTTCTTACAATCGTGTACATGTTACACTTAAAATAACAGATTCGACACAAAAAAGAAAGAGGGCCCGTTAGGAATTGCTGGTCCTTCTCAAATAGTTTTTCATCACCTTTAAGATTCCCCTTCCCTATTCCCCCATTGCTGTGTTCCACTCTTGGACTCCTCTGTCTATTGGCAAATCCAGATAATTGTAGAGGTGGGTGGGCTGACCTGTGAAATTAGGGCTGCAGGTAAAACAGGAATTGAGTGGCAGGAGCCTTGGAAACACTAACGGTATTTAGTAGCCGAGCGAACATCTAAGGTGTCCCTGAGCTCTTCTAGTTAACTCCTCTGAGTGCTAAGCACGTGGCTGCAATTCATCCCCATTCACGCATGTCATCTTAGAATCTGTTCAGGATGCAAGGACCAATCAGTGGTCAGATGTGGGGGCTTTCACTGGTCTTGGACATGAGAAAATTCAAGGGCATGTAGTTAAGCCAGAGATGGGACCCAGAGCTTTGTCTAAAAGGAGACATGCCAGTCCCGTGAGGTTCACTGTTATAATAATCCTCAAAATGAAAATGTCCCCTCCCTCTCAGGCTCCTCAGTCCTCTGCTGTCTAGTCTAGATGCTTTGAAGGTGGTTTCCAGTCCAGCCCTCCTTTCATTTATTTACTTAAAGGAGCTATTTACTCATCCCAAATAAAATGTTCAGCATTCCGTTGAAAAGCCGTCAGTCAGGATCCACAGTAGTGACTGATGTGAGATGCTGAGTGCTTTGGGACTTCCTAACATGGCGTCTCCATTCTCTTGCCGTCCAGGAGACCTTCCCACAGAAGCACTGGACCTCCCAGTCACTGTCCTCCCCCTCCCACCAACAGGACCTAACACATACACAATATAGTAAGTCCATTATTCCTTTCCAACAGACAGCCTCCTAGACCACCTAAGAACTATCTCTACAGTCTCCCCGTCTCCCATTAACTCACAGGACTCAACGAGATTTGGGAATGACGTGAATGCCGATGGAGCATCTTGAAGACATTCATTGCAAAGCGCACTTGCTGTCTTAAAACACTCTTTACATTCTTAAAGCATCAGTTTAAGAAAGTGTGCTGCTTTTAATTCACTGGCATTTATCATAGCCTATGCTAGTGATGTACTCCTTTCCAACTTCAATAAAAGGCCCTCTGATTCCATAGTATCATCATTATTAATATTAATATAAATAAAATATTCCTAATGTCTCTGTAAATAACCATCAAGTGATGTTATTTCTAAGGACTAAGTTTTGGAAAAATCAGAGAAACATCTGGTAAAGTGAAGTCTCTAGTCTTGCTTTAACCAGACTAATCACTACCCTCACCTGTGTGCACAGGCATTGATTTCATAAGTGTTAATATGAAATGCAGTTGAACATCCACCAGATATATATGGTTAGAGACCTGAGTGGTCCAGAGGCACACACTGGAACTCTATTTCTGCTCTCTCGATTGTGCAGGTAAGTGACACGGACAACAACATAAAGGGCTCTGATTAGCCGGGGACGTTGTTACGGATGTTAACCTCTTTGCTCGAAAATTCAAAGCAATAGCTGATCTAAAACAAACCAGAAAGATCTCTCAAAAGTATCCACCTTCTCTAAATGAAGCATAGCAGTGACATGACACCACTCTGGATTTTTCCAGGACTGAACTATCACGAGGATGTCCTTGTCTTCATGAGTATCCACAAAAATGTCTCAGGTTTAAAGTTTTTATTTTCTTGTTTTCCTACCCAAAGTAGATGATATTTGAGGTGGAGGGCAGAGAGAGAGAGAAAGAGAGAGAGAGAGAGACGAGAAAAAAAATGAAGTGAGAAAAAGAAAGGAAGAGAGAGATCACCTTTAAGTCTTTTCTTTTCTCTTTCTTTCAAATGACACAATAGAATTTTTTTCCTAAAGTTGTATTAGGGATTCACTTAAGCAGAAATGAACTGTAATATGCAAATAGTTCTAATTGGACTGCTAATAGAGCGTGTCTCTGTTGTTTTTTTGTAGGGAGTTTTATGCCTATGTAATCAGTGCAGACAGCCGTTAAGTAAATGAAGAGGCAACTAACAATGTCAGAAAAGAGACCGGGCGGTTCCGGCTGACACTACCCTAATCTTCCAGGACCCATTAAATGGCAGTTTCAACGCATTACCTACCATAACATCCTTGAATATCACTGATTTTATTTGCAGTATCAAACATTCCATTTCATGCCCCATTAACAGTGGGAGCCTGAGCTTTTTGACGCAGCTAAACATTTTACTAACTACCTGGACTAAGTAACCAATTAACTTTTGGAGACAATACGGCCAATTAAGCGCGAAAAGGTAAGGCTGTCATCCCCCACGAAAATTGAATTTCCTTTTCCTGATGGCACTTATTGTCGCCACTCAATTGTTAATGGGGATTCGGTCCCTATTAAAGTATGAAGGCAGAGCGGAATGGAAAAGTTCAGAGGACTTAGTTCCTAAAGAGTAGGTCACCAAGTGTCCCAATTGGCCACTAATTCAGTTAACTTTTCTTCATGCCAGATTACTTATTGGATGCGACTATAGCAGAGCTCTAATATGACATTCTGTGATAGTACATTGCACAATCTGGTAGCTTCTGAGGAACCCACAGGCCCAGGGCTGTAGTTTGGGACCTTATACGGGAGGTTTAGGGGAAAAAAAAAAAACAACTATGGTTTTTTGTTTTGTTTTTTTGACAGCAGAAATATCAGTGTCGGACAAGATATTGCCTTGGTTATCACCGGCTTGGACTCTTCAGAGATAAAAACAAACCCTCGTATGGAGAGGTGCGCCCCGAATTAACCCTCTGTGGTTTGGGAAATCATTTTCTAAATGGCAGACAAGGTCGCGGGTGGTGATTCTGCTTGGATTTCGCTCCAGTTGACTGGAATGGCGCACAAGTAATGAATGTGGATATCACATTTTGAAAGCTTGAGGCAAATTTCTTCCCTTTGGTAGGAGTCTTTCATCTTTGGAGGTACAGAAGAAAATTTGTGCTGAAGGGCATTTTCCATGGGCCTTGTCTGGTGAAAACGTGAAGCTCATATGAGAGTCATAGCCCAAACCGTGGACTCAGATTCACCTGTTTCTTAAAAAAAAAGAATCGGATCACATCAGCTTTGTGAAAATGCAACTGTTCTAAATGTGAAGAAAATCAAGGATTTTGAAAAATGGGGAAAGAATAGAATTCCAGTGATGATTATTGGAATCTGTGCTATGAAAAATTTAAGGCTTCCATATTCAGCGTTGTCAAACCATTCCTGCAGTAATACAACTTTTTGACATTTGTTTAAAGCCTGTTCACCTACGTTTAAAATCTGTTTTGAGCCTGAAAACTCGTAAGCAAAGCAGTGATCTAAATTGTGCTCAGAATTATTAGTTTCCCATATTGCTTCAATGTTAAAGGGGTTTGGTCCCCATAGAACAGCTGTTGAATTGCCATGGGAAAAAATACATGGATTCCATTGTTACATTAGTATTGTAAGTTCATAATTTTTTGTTTTTTCTGCCAGATTCTACAGTGATAAAAAGCAGGAGCAAAAAGAATTAATGTTGTATCCTTTCAAGTTTAAGTACCTTTTGAAGAATTTGGTAAAAATTGTTATTTCCAAAGAAGATTTGAATAAGAAATGGATCTCCTATATGAGTATGGATCAATTAATAACATTGATCAAAATTTCCTTTTGAACATTTCCTGGGATTTTAGTATCTTTTCTCAAGAGACACAATTTTCTTTACAGAAGCCATCTCTGGGAGCTATTTATTTTAGCCATTTTCCCATGGCCGTGGATGATTTAAAAATGATTACAATAGTTTGAACTTCCTGTTATTTAAGATAGAGGAGTAAAACCAGATCTCAAATGCTTCCCACTCCCACCCTCCAACATCGCTATATGAGAATAATGAAAACAAACAAGCAATGACAAAATGACGTCAGCAGCACTCAAACCTTAGAAAGGGCTGCTGGCCAGAAGTTTCCAATAATCCTCATCACTAAGTAAAGGTGGCAGGAAGCACTGGGGGGAGCCGCCCGGCATCCACTGGAGCCAGGACACACTGCTGGAGCTTTCTGCTTTTCTGAGGCAAGGAAGGGGCAGAGAGGCATTTTGGGAGACCCAGGTGCTGTTCCTTGCAGACCTCTCCATTGGTAAGGGAGAGGTCAAAAGTCTTTTGCCTTTTGGGTTTAAGAGGAGTGAAAAATGAAGAGAAGATTGAACAGTCCATGCTATCTCGGATGCAGATAAGTCTCCAGGTCCTACACTATGTGTGTCTCCTACTAGAGTAAGATACATCCTTGAGACACCAGCCTTGGTGCTGGACATTTAACAAGATGAGAAGGAAGATAGCAAGTCTAGCAACCGCAGTTACATAGAAATCCTATCCCTAATTTTCAGGCTACAGAAACCCGGCCCTCAAACTGTATCTCCTAGGAGAGGATATATGGAGTGTTGAGAGTAGTGGGTGTGGTGGGGGGTGTGGGAGGGGTGAGAAGGGAGTAGGTAGGGAGGACACTGGCTAAATATATGGAAAAACAAAGCTAGGACCTCACATTCTATACACCAAAAATATGAATATAAGTAAAATTAAATTTTTTTTAAAAATCTGGATGCATCAATCAATCAATAAACCATTCAGAAAAAAGCGTGGGTAAATTTGTTTATCATTTTGGAATAGGTAGGTCTTTCTAATAAATATAAAATTCAGATGTTATACATATACTTGACTAAAAGTATTCTGGATAACAACAACAAAACAGACACCACAATTTTTAAAAGTCTAAAGATCAAAGCCAACCTAGGAAAAAAATATGTTCATCATTTGACAAAGGTCTATTTTTTTAATTAATAAAAGCTTAAATAAATAGATTTAAAAAATGGAAAACTGGCAGTTTACAGAGAAATAAATACATGTGACCAATAAATAGATGTAATTTCTCAGTTTCACTTACAATTTAACAAATTACAAACCAAAATAACAACAGGTTACCATTTTCCATCTCTCTGGCAAACCAAATGCGAAGGTTGGTTTCTCCCCAGAGCTAGAAAGGGTGAAGACAGACTACCAGCTCCTCTAAACTTTCCAGAGAGCAATTTACTATCCATTTCCAGATTCAAAATAAAACTCTGCTAGGAGTCGTACAAGTTATACACACATACAAACACATACACACATATATACATACACATACGTATAAATATATCTTCCGTATATAATTTTGACAACAATCAGGGAATCTATCGATAGAAGAGTGTTAAATTATGATAAACTCCATTGGATAGAAAGATCCTTCGACATATTAAGTTAAAAAATCAAATGCACCATGAGGTATATGATTTCTTATGTGTGCATTCTTCATCAGGCATGCATATAAACGCAGACACAAATATCGTATTTCTACTATTATGTATAAATGTAAACACATATATATATATACATGCATATATTGCATAAAATAATATGTTCACAAATGTTGCTGTCTTCTGGAAGAAATCATGAGAAATTACGGGCACTAGTTGGAACTAGGGTTTGGTGGAATTTGTTGAGAGGGAAGTTTTCACTTTCTACTTCGGTTGTTTTTCATTTTTTAATCATGCACATGTATTCTTTTATCTTATAAATTAACATCAACATGGTTAAGAGTAATAAGCTTATGGAGATGTGGCTTATTTGACTGTTTTCTTCTTTAGTCTCTTTCTTACTAGAAACAATCAAAATTGGTTTTTTAAAATAATAGCTGTTTTCTTGCTCCCTATGTGGTCATATATTCATTGTGGAAAATTTAGAAAACACAAACTTTTCCCACCATCACAGCCCAAGATTATTTGTCCTTATGGATGTCCCTTGAAGGCCTGGTATGCCCAGCACTGCATTAAAACACAAAAAGATCTCCGCCATCATGAAACTTACATTTCAGTAAGGAATATATATTCTAGTAAATGATACAGGTGATGATAACAGGGTTTGGTTAATAATCCTTTAAGGGCACTTGCAAGATTGCTGTGACAAGAGATAAATGAGGTGCCTAATCGTGTGTGGACTTGAATTAATATTTAGCTTTTTGAAATAATAATTGTATGATTAATAAAATAACACAGTGCTCATTTACAAAATTTAGAAAAATGCACATGGGTCAAAAAATGTCCAGTTTTAAGCAGTTTTATATCTTTCAGTGAACGTTTGAAAAAGGAATGTGGGTAAAGGGCCGAGCATTCAGAGAAAGCTCAGTACTCATATGACTATTCCTATTAATATCATTTTCAAAGCATTGTATCATGAACATTTCCTCATAGCAGTAAATCATCTTCAGAAGCGTAATATGCATGATTCAGTGTTGTAATATAACTTATTTGAACAGCTCACGGTTGCTAGACCACATTTTGAACTTTATTTTTTCGTAGACAAGAGACTTTTTTTAACTGTAGCTTGCACAAGATCTTTACTTTATAGAAACTTACTTACTTAGTGCCTCTTTAATGAGGCTGTACCACTTCTGAGAAGGTAAATAACAAGACAGAGGTGGCCATGTGGTAGAATAGGATGAGGCTGTCCTGGCAGGCCTCGACTTGTGTGTGGTCCATATACTCCTCTGTGACTTCCCAAACAAGCTTGCCCCACCTGTGGCACTCACAGAGTCTTATATATACATTGCAGGTGGGAAAACCTACATTATAAAAATAATGTGAGAAAGCGCTGTTTAACCTGAATGCTTTAAAACTTTAGTTTTGTTTGTTTTTTTGAGGAAGTTTGGACGGATAACAGTATGCAATTAGGAGAAGAGAGACAAGTCTGAAAGGTCATTCCAGAAATGACTACAGTTTACATAGGCGTAAAGTGGAGCAGGTTTGAAGCGATGGGAACAAAATAGGAAGGAAAAGACAGAGTCAAGTGTGAAGGAGCACCATGTGGGACTGGCTGGCTAGGTCATAAAGGATGGGCATGAAGGAAAAGTTCACACGGGACTCCTGGATTTCCGGTCTGGGTAACTTTCTAACGTGATCTTGACAGATATGGAGAAATGGGAAGGGAAAGAAGGGTTAACAAAGCATGTAATCACAAACACGAAGTTAACTCCCTATTCAGAGAAGTTGATGAGTTACAATTTGATGTAAGAGGGAATTGGTCTCTAAGATTTTTAAGCCCCAAAGGAAAAGGAATTTGACCATCGTGACTGAAGAATCTAGAGTCCAGGGTCTGCAGTCTTAGACAGCAAGCTTCTAGTTTCCATCAGGAGTAAGATGACGAAGCTTAAAGCAGATCTGTAATGTGGAAGTGGATAGAAAAGAGCTGATATGAAAGGAGCTGTGGGAGTACTGAGAACTGGGCTAGCCTGAGCCTTTACAGGGAAGAGTGGAATATGAGATAACTTGAAGTTCTGAGGATGAGCATAGGGTTATAGGACCATAGACGAAATGGGAGAAATGGAAGAAAAGACTTGGGCATTTTTTTGCTATGGTATTGAATTCATTCAAAGTCACTTAGGTTGTAATAATGAGTTTCATTTAAGACCTGGGACTTGCTGAAATAATATGGTTAAAGCCATGAAACATTAAGAAGGTACTTGCCATAACAGAACCCGTTTGGGCTATTATTAATCTAATCTCATAAGTGCACATAATACCCAAGCAAGCAAACCAAAGATTTGAATTTGGTTTACACTAATAGTAAGACTGTCTTGTGGGCTTTTCACCGGGATTCTCTGTCCCATTAAGCAATTACTAGTGGCTAGAACACTAGCCCACATGTCGCTATTTCTGGTTAGGGGATTTTCTTGCCTGCCTGACTAAATCTTCCAATTAAATGCAATGGTACTACATTCATTTCAGGTCTTCATTTACAATGCACAGTGGAGAGTATTGTTACTTTAAGTAGTTTTAGAAGCTGTTGAGCCACACACATAGCATTGCTGAGTTTCACCATCCACCGTGATAGGATACCATTGTGTAACAGATGAAAAGCAAGACCTAGAGACAAAGAGAAATCTTTTTTATTGAAATAACAGCAACATCTTTATTAACCAAGATACTCCATCCAATGACACCGTCCAACTATTTCTTTGCATTCATCTCTGTTCATTTCATCAACAGAGTAATATTTCTATTTAACTTGTTCTGTTCAATTAAATTTAATTTGTTTTATTTAAAATTCTATTTAATTTTGAAGCCCAACACAGCACAAAGGAGTATAGCTAAAATTCCTTCTACAATGTTCATCATAAATAAATTTACAAGTTCTAAACAAATCATGATGATAACAATAATAGTTTATGTTTATATGGAGATGCAAATTAAAAAAAACAGGATTTTTTTTCCATAAACAGATAGATCCATGCCTGAAAATTAATATAGTTAGTGGTAGAATCAATTCTTGAGTCATTTTTGGTTATTTATAGTGAGGATCTTTCTTTCCATAAAGTCATAATGATATATTAGATCAATATATAACTTTCCTTCAAATCTCAGAAAACCAGTACCAAGAGATAATTTTTGAAACACAGGGCAATAATTAAGCATGGAGACTATTAAAATCTTAATGTCTGAATTCATAACATAATCTAGCATCAACTAATTTTGTAACCCTGGGATATTTACTTATTCTGTCAATGCCTCAGATTTATCTGTAAAAAGAGAACAGTAAGAGTATTTACCATACAGAGTTATTGTGAGAATTAAATGAGATCCTAAATTAAAGAGCTCACCATATTAGTTTAATCATTTATAAGCAAGTACATTTTTTTTAAATCCTAGGTACTATACTAACGGTGTAAGGTAAGATAATGAATATATAAATATTCAAGGGGATTTAGATAAAATCATAGATAATAGTAGCTCCTCATGGTTTTACTAGATGAAGTCAAGGATATATGAGACGTATTTTTAGGTTTTAATGATATAATCATGGAAGTTAATAGAATCCCTGAGAAAATGTCTCATGGTGTTACAACCTGAGAGGAACAACGAATTTAAGACCCATTGATCCTATCCAGAAAGATGTGTCTTAGATACCGGTAGAAAGATTTATTCATCAAAATTTGAATTGGATGAGTATATATTTATACGTTAGAAACATCCTCCTTGCCCCACCACTGTACTAAGAATGTCTCTACTTCTCATTTTAAATGGACAGAAATACTTTTCTCTGTCTGACTTCTGACAATTTAATAATACTAGGAGCATTCTGGGTAAAATTTGTGGTATTTTCAAACTTTTGATAAAGTAAATGATATTCTGAGTGTTAAAAATTAAATATAACCCAAATTCTTTATTGTGGTGCATCTAATGCCTCTAGAATTCTACATTGGGCTACTGCTTTATTCGATTACCGCTAAGAATCACTCTTTTGGCTGTACGAAAGTGGACGGAGGGAAGAGAGAGAGAGAGAGATTCAACCAAAAGTATTTCTTGAGCTTCCTGGCAGTCTTTCTTACAGTTAACTCTTCTCTTCAGACACACCAATCTAATGCAATTAACCACAGTTAACTCACATTTTTGCTCTCCTTTCTTTTGCTACAGAGACTTTATTATCTGACGGTTTAAATTTTCAGACACTTTCTCTCTGCTCTACAACTTTTTTTTTTGGTTTAATCTTTGACTTTAAAAAGAGAAGCCCCAGATAATTATTTTAGTTTTGCTTTTCAAATTCAGGAGTGATGCCCAGTGATAAAGTTTTGGGAGTTTAATAAGATAAGAGGAACACTGTTTCCCATTATGAAATTTTATAACTGTTTCTTCCTACTTCTTTCCCAAACTAAAAACCTTATTCTTTCCCTTAGAGCCTGGACAGAATGGAAAACTGGAAGGCCCAAGCCCCGGCGTACAGAAGCATTAGGCATTGACCCTGTGGCTTCCTAATAGATCTGCAAAGTGCTTTGTTCCTGGAAATCATCCGATGAGTAGTTCAGGGCTATTGTATATCTTGTTAGAGCAGCAGAAGTGCCACAAAATGAACTAAAATCTCCCTGCAGAGTTGCTGCATCATATGCTGAGAACATTCTGAACTTTCAAGAAATTCATGTTACGATCCTGGGTAGGCACGGTTAAGTCTGTACAGGGGTTAAATGAGAAATATGGGTCTGCTGTTAAGTGTCTTTTCAGAGTGACAAAGCTCTGGGCGTAAGGGGTAGGAGAGGAGGGATTCCCTCTCAGCCCTTTCCAGCCCTTTCCAATTGTATCACAGCCAGAAGGAATAACGCGAAGGGACTCCGGTACTGACCTCTCTGTAGCCTCACAGCCTCAGGCAGGACCAATGACCCTCTCTACCTTGGCATGCCCCCTTTGTAAAATGAGGACCCTTCTATATTATGGAGTTTACTGTGATAGCTAAATAGCTGAGAAGGAAGACAGCCCATTTGTTGTGGCTATAGTCTCCTCTCTGTCTGTCTATCTATCTATCTATCTATCTTCTCCCTTCACCTTACCCCTTTGCCCACAGGGAGTTGCTGGGGAGGGAGCTTGGGTGGGCTCCAGGAGGCGCTTAGCATCCAGAGCCTGCCCCAATGCCAGGGCTGCCTGTCTTCACCCACGACAAGGACGTCCAAGGTGGTACAGGGCATGTCCTGGTGAGGGGCCTGCTGAGGGCGGGCTACAGCTTGCTCCTCATCTGGTCCCCAAGAAGACTCTGGGGCCACCAGGTGATGACAGCTGGAAAAACAGGTGACAGGGTGTGGAAGTGAGGCTGAGTTGGCTGGGCTCCCCAGGCCCCTAACAGGGCATCCTTGAAAAGATGGTCTGGAGCAAAAGCTGTCAGTGCCTCTGCTTGCAAGATGTGCAGAAGTGTGACAGACCCAGGGGAAATTGTGGCAGTGTGGAGATATGAAAAGAATATGGGTCTTTGATGACATCACAAAGCCAGGGAATCAAGTCAAGCAGGATCCTGCCCATATCTGAACTTCCATCTGGGGAGTGGTTGGGACCTGGATTCATTTCCTGAGGGCTTTGTTATAAGGGCTGAGATCAGTGCAAGTTTATGAAGGAGGAGCCTCTACCTTACACCCCATCCCATCTTTGAGCCATGGGCCTCTTCAAATGCTGTGAGGTGTGCCGCAGGCCCAGAGCATGCCTGCAGGCTCCCGGTTGTGCTCTATCCTTGGGGAGCCATGTCCACACGTCCTGAGATTCATTATTGACATCACCGACTGTCTTTTGATGAGACCTGGGACCTGAGGAAAAGATTGGCCTCCCCAAGACTCAAACACAGGAGGTTGATGGGGATGCTCATCCTTGGGGCATCTGATCAGTGGTTCTGCCAGGTGTCTGGCAGTGGCTCTGGCCCAGTTCCACGGGGTGGTTGCTGGTCAGAGTCACCTGCGGAGGCTTCAGCTCAGCACAGGGCAGGGCTTAAACACGGCCCCATGGGGCCCCCAGCCCCAGGCAGGTGCAGAGGAGACAGCAGGGTGGCAGAGGGGCTCCATGATTTGTCCAGGGCCATTCAGCCAGCCCTGCTGGTCTAGTGGTTAAGATTTCACACTCTCACCGCCCATACCTGGGTTCCTTTCCCAGTCAGGGAACCACACCACCTGTCTGTCGGTTGTCACACTGTGGATGTTGTGTGCTGCTGTGATGCTACAAGCTATGCTGCCGGTATTTCATATACCAGCAGGATCATCCCTGGTGAACAATCATCAGCAGAGCTTTCAGACTAAGACAGACTATGAAGAAGGCCCTGGCCACCCACTTCTAAAACCCTCGGTAGTGAACACCCTATGAAGAGCAGCAGAGCATTGTCTGATATAGCACCGCTGCAAGGTGAGAGGATGGTGCAAAAAAAACAGACAGTGCTCCGCTCTGCAGGACACAGGGTCGCCAGCAGCAGAAATCCACCCCAGGGCACTAGCAATGAAAATCTATCCATCATCAAGAGCAACAGATTTCTTCCCTTTTAAAACATTTAATTGCCAGTTGCTCTATTTTTTTTTCTTTTTCAGTTTTGGGGACTATCAGGCTTTGGAGTCCAACCCATCCCAATACAACTAGTGCTCCTTGCATATCTCTAAATAATCGTTTTATTGAGGCATAAAGTGGCCATAATCAAAGGACACGTTTTGATACATTTTGACATACAGATACACCTGTGAAATCACTGCCACAGCCATCACCTCCAAAAGTTTACTTGTACCTCTGAACTTTTTCCTTCTGTCCGTCGCTGCCCGTCCCTCACCTTCAAGCAACTGTTTGTTTGCTTTCTGTCATTTTCGATTAATTTAAATATTCTACAGATTTACATAAATAAAATCACTCAATGTGTGTCCCCTTTTCTCTGGATTATTTCACTCAGCACAATTATTTTGAGGTTTAGCCATGTTGTTGCATGCATTGATGCTTCATTCTTTTTTGTTGCATATTCTTTATGTTTTTTTGTACTAATCCATTTCATGGATACATCAAATTTTATTTATGCAATCCCATATTGATAGGCATTTGGATTGTTCCTAAGTTTGACCTATTACAAATAAAGCTGCTATGAACATTTGTATACAGTTATTTTTATGGAATGGCTGGGTCAGATGGGAGGCGGATGTTTAACTTTTTAAGAAAATGCCAAACTGTTTTCCAAAGTGGTTGTACCATTTTATATCCCCACCAGGAATGGATGAGAGTTCCAGTTCCTCCATATCCACAAAAACACTTCCTATGATCAATTTTTTTGGCTCCATGATATTAGACGTTTGAATTGGAATGTAGTGGTATTTCATTGCTGTTTTAACTTTATTTCCCTGATGACTAATGATGCCAAATATTTTGATATGTTCATTTGTCATCTTTATACTTTCTTCGAAGTGTTGGTTCACCGTTTTTGCACATTTTTTAATGAGTTCTTTATTTTCTTATTGTGAAACTTGAAAATTCTTCCTATATTCTAGATACAAATCCTTTGCTAGTCTGTGGCTTATCTTTTAAATTTTTCAACAGTGTATTTAGAAGAACACAGTTTTAAATTTTGATGAAGCTAAATTATCTTTTATTTCATCTTTATGGATCATGCTTTTGGTTTTATTTTGAAGAAATCATTTCTAACTCAAAGTCACAAAGATTTTCTTTCTCTCCTCAGGCCACCTGGAGTCTCTGAACTACCTAGGATGGCCATTAGTTGCTCAGGGGCTTCTGGTACAAGAAACTGTTCCTCTTGGCTTTATGCAATGTACCATTAAAACAGTTGATAGCTTCATACTGGGATCTCCTGGAAATGGAAACTCTTACAGACCCTGAACCTGTGACTCTCCATACTCAGCTGCCCATTATACTTTGGGTCACGGAAGGAGCACCTCACAAACTCAGCATGGCTATAGAGGCCTCCTCAAGACAGGATGGAGTCATATCTGAGCCCTCTGGCATATTCCACCTATGGGAGGGGGTGGCTTCTCCTGTCCTCAGTCCCTTGGCAGATGCCTTGGTGGTGAAGGAGGTTACCCTTCCACCAGACAGCTTAGCTACCTAAGAAGCCCCTTGGGATTAACCCAGCAAATAGCAATGGGAGTTCTTAGACTATGTGATTGGTACTATTGACTATCATATGTGATGGAGCTCATGGAATGTTGCGGCTTTCCATTGATTGGCCAAGATATCCCTGATAAAGGATAGGACCCAAAAGGCAACATATTTAGTTAAGTTCAGGCAGTCATCTTAACACTGGATGCCCTGGCCGATTAATGGTTCCATTTTCACATTTATTATAAGCTATTTGGCCATTACCTAAAAATTGTCCCTTTTGAGGTAAAAGACTCTGGGAACCTTGCCTCACAGATACCCAAAATGCAAATCAAAATCTCACACGTCTCTTCATATGCTAAGGCCACAATACAAGGCCTTGTCAGGACATTCCTTATTTCTTTTAGGATTAGAGACATCATTGGTAGTAACCAAGACACACATTTCACTTTTCAAAATGTACAATGCAGGGCTCTTAGAAAAGGTCTTCAAAACTCACATGTCCCTGGTAGGTCCCAAATAGTGGGTTTAACTGAGGGACATAGGAGTCTCCTCAAAAACTCTTTTTGAAATCCAGACCATCAGAGAAACCCCTAAACAAGTCTTTATGTTGCTCAGACTTTAACTTATCTTTACAAATTTTTGAACCTGCCTGGATCTCATCAGGGCTGGAGGCCAGACTGAGGGCACATGCTCTGCTGGGATATATTAGCCATAGATTGTGCCATGAGCCAGGTAGCTATTTATCTGACAGGCAACCCATTTGAACCTAAATTTCGACCAAAAAAAAAAAAAATCCTGTCAGGCACAGCCACACACTATTCCCATGACTGCTGGTCTTACTACTCCCAGTCTGGGTGTTTCATTGATTTACAATCTGGAGGCCCAAATCCTCCAAATAAGCTGTTGTTTCAACCAAACATGGCAAATGCTGAGACCCACATCAACCCAAGTGGGTATCCACTTAAAAAAGAAAACTCCAGTCCCACCTCATAGATGGACTCTCCCTGGCCCGGAAGCTCACCACTGGCGATGACACCAGCTGAACTCAAGATCTCGCCACTGGAGATGGCTTTTTCCTCTGCACTGGAGACAAATTCATTCTAGATGCTAAAACCTCTGTCCCAGAGATACCCATGGGCTGCGTCTCCTAAGGCACAAATTGGACACGGGACATTTTTGCATTTCTTCCTTTGATCTTAGCAATTCTATTATGTTTCTGAGCTTGCTGACCGCTTATCCTGTGATCCTTGCTCTTTGCCAAAACATGCACCCTATACTACCAAGTCTAAAGAGAAATCTGGTAGACATTACTACTATCTGTATCATTCTAAAACTTAATGGGGATTATTATTTTCCCCAGAAGGCACCTGCCTCATACCAGTCAACCCCTCAACTTCCTGGGAGAGGACCACTCACTCCCCAGGGCCTTCTCCTACTCTCTTTTCTTCCGTCAACTCTTGTCCTGCATCTCAAAATATAACCACTCCTTTCCCTTGGTAAGATCCAAATATCACTACCACTAACATTTACATATACTTTTCTAACATCAGTTAATACCCTCCAACAACATAACTGTCAGACCTGTCACTTTGACCTGAATGTAGTTAGAACATACTTTAAAACTCCACTAAAATATGGTTAGAGGCAAAAATTCCAAGTCTATTTTCCTGGCTAATGCCGTATAAATGGAAAACTTTAGATTTTCTCAAATTTTAGATTTGTTTTTTGTGGTAAAAACAGACTCCTTTCTGTTTGCAAGGTCATTTCTAAGTTACAAAATTATCCCCCTCCCATGGTTTTAGAATTCCTATATTCCCCCTTTCAATCTTGGCTGCTGCACTCAGAGACAGGAAGCTCACAGACATGTTTTTCTTGCATCTGTAGTGAAAACCTTAGCAGCAGAGAGCAACTTCTCTGGCTCTGTTAGATAAATGCCTTCATTTTTCTCTTTTAAGAGTTTTTTTTCTCAGTGTGTTTTATTTTGGAGTGTTTCTACTGCCATGTATTAAAATTCACTAATTGTTTCCTCTGCTATGTCTAATCTGCTGCTAATTCCACTACTATGGACTAGATGTTTGTCAAACATTTATATTTCGAAATCCTAACCCCCAATGTTTTGGTGTTAAGAAGTGAAGCCTTTGGGAGATAATTCGGTTTAGATACGATCATGAGGATGGTCTCTTCATGATGGTATTAGTGCCCTTATAAAAAGAGACCAGAGAACTAGTTCTCTCTCTCTACCATGTGAGGATACAACCAGAAGACAATGTCTGCAAAGAACGAAGAGGAGAGTCACCAGACACTGAATACACTGGTACCTTGATCTTGGACTTCTCCACTTCCAGAATTGTGAGAAATAAGTGTATGTTGCTTAAGCCACGAATCTATGGTAATTTGTTATAGCAGCCCAAGCTGAGTCAGATACCCATCCAGTGTGTTTTTTTTTTTCTTTTTGGTGAGGAAAATTGGCTCTGAGCTAACATCTGTGCCAATCTTCCTCTATTTTTTGTATGTGGGACACCACCACAGCATGGCTTGATGAGTGGTGTGTATGTCCGCATGCCTGGGATCCAAACCCATGAACCCTGGGCCACCAAAGTGGAGTGCACAAACTTAACCACTATGCCACCAGGCCAGCCCCCATCCAGTGTGTATTTTATCTCAGACTTTATAGAATTTTGTGCCCATATTCCTCTATTTTCTATGTGGGATGCCTGCCACAGCATGGCTTGACAAGCAGTGCATAGGTCCGCACCTGAGATCCAAACCTGTGAACCCCAGGCTGCCAATGCAGAGCATACGAACTTAATTTCTGCACCACTGAGCTGGCCCCTAGAATTTAGATTTGGGACTTTGTTATATCTCCATGTTAATACTTACCATTTGAACATATGAAATACAGTATATTTGCTTTAATGTCTGTGTCTGAAAATTCTAAAATAGGTGTCAGTTCTAGATTAGTTTTAATTGATCGATTTTTCTCAGGAAAAGGATTCCTATTTTCTGGTTTGCTTGCCTTTTGAGGAATGTTTGGTTAGATGCCAGACATTGTGAATTTTACCTTGTTGAGTCATTTTGTATTCCTATAAATATTCTTGAGCTCTTGTTCTAGGATGCAGTTAAATTACTTGGAAACAGTCTCATCTTTTTGAGTCTTACTTTTAATGCTTGCCAGGCAAGGCCAGAACAGTATCTAGGGCCAATTATTCCTCACTACTAAGGCAAGCCTCTTCCAAGTACTCTATCCAATAATTTATGAATTATGAAGTTTCCCAGCCTGGTAATAGGGAGCAAGCACAATTTTCAACCCTGGATGAAAGGGTGCCATGTTGGATACGGTTCCCTCTATTCCTTTCAGGTGGTTCTCAGCATTGGGTAGCTTCCTCACACACATGTGCTGATCAATATTCTGCTAAATGCTCAAGGGGAGCCCTCTGCAGATCTCTGGAATTCTCTCTTCGTACAGCTCTCCACTTTATGGTTCCTGTCCTGTGAACTCTCAACAAACTAGTCTCTCCAGACGTTCATCTCTGTCTCCTCAGCTCTGGAAGTCAGCCATGCTCTGCCTGGCTTCCTCTCGCTGTCCACAGCCTGGAAACTCCCTCAAGGCAGTAAGCTGAGGCAGGCAGAGGATTCACCGTGTTTGTTTCCTATCTCTTAGACATTACTGTTCTTCTGTCTGGCATCCAGTATTATGGAAACCATTGCTTTCATCAATTCTGTCTGGATTTTTTGGTTGTTTCAGGCAAGAGAGTAAATCTGTTCCCTGTTACATCCCCTTGGTTAGAAACCGAAGTCCTCCCTCACCTTTCCTCTAGCATAACTCCTAGTACTGTTCCTGTTTGAATACTGTTACCCTGCTATCTCTTCTCTTTTCTCTGGGTTTAATTACACCACCACCCTCTTTTATGGAATTCCATCAAATACAATGTTCTGTCTTTAATTTCCATGTGTTTGAGCCAATTGACTTCTTTCTTTCTTTGTATTTTGTCTCTTTAGCTTCCAAAGTAAAAATTTTACTTGTCTAGTGCCAATTCTCTACTTCTTTTATTACGTAGCCAGTTGGCAAGTTAATACATCAATTAAGGCAGCCCGTTCTTTCTTTATCCCCAGTGTACATGCACAAAGAAGAGAATATTTGTACTTGATATAAAGTTATGTTATCAATCAGGAATATCTGTTGATTCTACCAGGTGCATCACACTAGCCAAGAGGATGGCTGGCATACAGATACCATCTTCTAGGAATTTAGACTCATGTGAAGAGCGACAACCCTTCAAGTTTCTTCATATTTCTGATACAACATTAATTTTTTGTCACTGCTCTAGTAATTATATCATATAATAGTAATTTAATATAGTAAATAACTATGGTATTATAATATAGATGCGTGAGGTGGGAAAATACTTTTAAAATCAGAGATTGCTAGAATTAAATGAGATAATTTAAGAGTTCCTAGTAGATTAGTTAAATAAATGATGGCATATCCATAAAATGGAATGTTTCAGAGATTTACAATAATATCATAGAAAAACATTTAATGACTTGGAAAAGTGCTCTTGATATTGTTAAGTGAAAACTTCAGTTAAATTGCTTATGTGATACGATTGATATATATTGATATGCAATTATCATAGATAATTCTGGAAGAAATGCCATACATTAAGATTTTAATGTTGGTAAATAGTGAATTTACAGGAGATTTTCAATTCCTTTATTCCCACATATTTTCCGAATTTTAGAAAATGTAGCAAAAATTATTTTCATTACTTTTTTTGGTAGAAAAATAATGAAATTGTTTTTTTAGTTAGAACTTTTAGCACAAGGTCTGTCAGAAAGTAAGCAGTGAATAATTTTAGTTGTCTCATCTCTTTCATATCCTCCTCCCTTTCACTGCATAAGTTGTTTATTACATACTGCCTTTATTTTTAAGTGTTGTCTATGTACACATCTTGAATAACGAACAAGACTATAAACTACCTGAGTGGAAGATCATAGCCCTCCTAGTATTCTTGACTTCAACTAGTACAGTGTTGGGCTTCACATATGAATTCAAAATATATTTATAGATCGTTTGGGGTTTTTTTTTTTTTTTATTTTGCCTTTAAATTGTTTTGTACATTAGGTATTAAGAATCGAACAAGAAACTGATTTTTCTTCAATATTTTATAAACTTTAAAAAGATGGGGAAGTTTATGATACTTCTCTTTGACAACCAAATTCATCCATTTATATGCCTGATACTTTTTATGCAAAGAAAATGTGATCTTAACCACATATCAGAAAGTTGCAAGAAGCTCTCCATTGGGAGTGAATTACTTTTGATTCTATGTGATTATTTGTTTATTTCCCGT
This sequence comes from Equus quagga, assembly GCF_021613505.1. Classification (NCBI taxonomy): domain Eukaryota; kingdom Metazoa; phylum Chordata; class Mammalia; order Perissodactyla; family Equidae; genus Equus; species Equus quagga. Next base: position 84,617,944 of record NC_060268.1, on the reverse strand, counting down.
TCCTTTTTTACACAAGTCATCAGATTTGTTTGAAGTCATTCCAGGCATAAGGCTTTTTTTAATCTACTGACAAAATTCAATTTCTGCCTGCTGTAATCCAGATGAAGGGAGAAAAAAGCACATGAGGAACTTGCCACTTCATGAAATAATTTCATTCTGCAGCCTAAAATTGTTACTAATGTCTGCAGCACTTAATTAATTGAAATGACTCTGGCCGTGGGATTCTGTGGTGGAGAGGTTCCTAGCAGTTACATGTGATTCAACCTGAAATTTACTTAAAACCGAAAGATACTTAAACATACATTAATGAGTGAAAAACAAAGACCCTGTTGAATTTAATCGATCAGTTGCCTATTTTTTCTTCTTCTCCTATATGTTGTTTTCCTTTGGGATTTAATAAATTTGTTTATTTTCTTTTGCTAAATGAAGATCCAAAATACATTTGGTTTGCAGACGTTAAAGATGGTAGTAAATGTCGATAAATCTTTGTTATAAGATAATTTTTCTTAGTTAAAAAATACCAAAGTACGTATCCAATTCATGTCATCAAAATGATATCTTTTAGATCAATGCTCAACTGGTCTGATAAATGCGGCTATGGAGAGTGACATCCATACCACTGATATGAAATTCTCGTTTAAACAGCTCTGTCAACTAAAGAACAAACCCATTGCCACATATTCATATCTAGTTCATCAAGATTTCTAGAACTTAGACCAAGTCCAGTGTAACTAAAGCTAACAAAATAGGCTTCACCTTTGAAATCTTACCATAGCACCTGAAAAAGTACGGCTGACATTTAAATATGGAATCACAATGGTAATTTGATGTTTCTTCGGTAACATCTTTTTTCTCTTTCCCTGAATTTTTATTCCCACATCTACAATTGGAGTTGAGGCTCCTATTAACTTGCACAATATCTCCTGGCTTCCTTCCTTATCCAGGACTTGTACTGCTTTCCACCTGATTAGTCTTCATAAAACCCTTCTTCCACCAATCTCAATAAATATTTATTGTTTTCGGATAAAGTCTGAAGAATTTGACCATCTATTTAAGGCCTTCTTTCATCTCCACCAATCTTCAATTTATATCCAGTGTTTCTCGTTCCAATTCATTTGGTCAACTATCTCCTCAAAAGACTTTGCAGAAATATTCCTCAATTGCTTAGAATCAGCTGGAAACCATGCTGGGTCCTGGAATTGTATACTTGAAAAAAAATGGTCCCTGCTATCAAGAAACTTAAAGTGAGGACAGAGAAGAAAAGCACTGGATTGTTTCAGCATAGGCTCCAAAGTTTTATGGGTCAGGAGAGTGTGCAGCCTGCTGTCAAAGCACAGAAAATGGACAAATAAGCAAGGTTTTGGCAATGGCAGCACACATCGAATCTGACAAGATTTTGTCATTTTGCTTGATCAATGAAAGTAACTACAACAAGTACATGAAAATGGGTGTAAACCCTTAGATGTGAAGGCAAAAATGACTCTTCAAACATGTAGGAGGTATGGTTTGTAAACTCATAAACATGAAACACACCTTTTTTGTGTTCTCTTCTAATTGTTACTATTTTGTTGAATCCAGAGAGTGAGTTGGGGGTCACGGAATTTCTCTGGATGGCCTCTTCCCACTCTCAGAAACCCTAAAAAAGTGATAAAATTATAAAATTAACAAAACAAAAAAATGAAGAAAAAGCAATGGGGAAAAAAAGCAGTGCAAAAAAATTTAAACTGAATTCCATCTTCCTGAGTTCAATAAGAAAAGTGACTCCTTACATTTGTATCTCACACTTTTTTTGTTGTTTCTTTTTGTGAGGAAGATAAACCCTGAGCTAACATCTGTTGCCGATCTTTCTCTTTTTGCTGAGGAAGATGGTCCTGGAGCTAACATCTGTGCCCATCTTCCTCTGTTTCGTATGTGGGACGCCACCACAGCATGGCTTGATATGCAGTGTGTGGGTCTGCATCCAGGATCTGGGCCCATGAACCCCAGGCCACCAAAGCAGAGCAGGTGAACTTAATGACTATGCCACCAGGCTGGCCCCTGTATCTCACAATTTTTAGTTTGCTTTCCCCACTATGAATTCAAATGAGTACAAAACATGCGCAAGTTTTTATAAACCATTTTTTTTAAGTGAAGAAATAGAGAAATTGGGACATGTCTAAGGGCACCCAACTTTACACGTGATTGTCCAAACATGCTTCACATCCAATTTTCCTGCCAGGAACCCAGTATTTTTCTATCCCATCCTCAGGTGTGATTGGAGAGACTCCTTTGGACAGTGTCAGCTATAGAGTTCCAAGATTTAGTGGTCATACTTTCATTAAGTTCTACCCAAACTCAAACTCAAAATTAAGTTTATTTTGAGATGCAAAATAAAAGGCATATGGGACTTCAAATCAAAATTTAATAACAATTGACTGAATTTATATGATTAGTGTGATCTTGATTTGAGACATAGATTCAGTAGCCTAGAAAGATCTGAATCTATAGATTGCCTCAATGGATTTTAGCTATGTATTTATCTAGCTATGTATTTATCTCTATCTGTGTGTATTTAATGAGCATCAATGAAAAACACAACTGTGTTCCATTTCATTCCGTCTCTAAGATGCAGTTGTATAAACAAGCAATAATAGCACTTGCTTTTCAGCAAGAGTTGTCCCAGACAAATGGAGTCAAGAAAGGTTCACATAGTGGGCAGTGTAAGTGTCACACAGTGGATGAGCTGCTCAGAAGAAGGGAAACTGTGGAAGTGGCCATGCAAAGCAAAAGTGCAAGTGTTTGTAAGAGAGCTCAGAGTGGTTCTTTTTTTTTTTCTTTTAATTCAGGTAGTATTCTCAGACTATAAAAAATGAAGTGATGAACAATTATAATAAAGAAATGATCAACATATTTCAACTATTCTTATACCAGGGCCATTTTGAATGGTTTGAGTAATTTTTTTCCTGTCTTTTTCTTTTTGGTGAGGAAGATTTGCCCTGAGCTGACATCCATTGCCAATCTTCCTCTTTTTTTGCTTGAGGAAGATTAGCCTTGGGCTAACGTCTGTGCCTATCTTCCTCTATTTTGTATGTGGGTCAACACCACAGCATGGCTGATGAGTGTTGTAATGCTGTGCCCTGAATCTGAACCCACGAACCTGGACCACCAAAGTGGAGCACACTGAACTTAACCGCTATGCCACAGGGCTGACTCTTTTAAATAATTTTATCAAAATTGTAAAAGTAATATGATAGCATTACAGAAACTTTGATAAACCAAAAAAACTTTTTTGTACCATTAGCCTACAAATACAATCATTCATGTTTATCATCTGAAATATTTTTATCATAGGCATATGTATTTTAAATTGTAATATGGTGTATATACAACTTTGTGTTGTGCTTTTACACATTTAATTATATAAGTACTTTTTCAAGATGCTAAACTATTTTCCTAATTACATATTTAAATACTGCATTTTATTCACTTTATTCATCCCACTTTGTTGACTTTAGGATTATAGGTCTCAGTTTTTGCTTTTGTCACTTTTTTTTGCTTTTAAAAATAATATTGCTGTGTTGTATACAAAGGTTTTTTCCAAATTCGTGAGTATTTCTTTAGGATAGACTCCCAGAAATATATGTTCTCTGCCAAAGAGCCTGAATATTTTACAAACATTTTTAACATATGTTGCCAAAATGACGCCTGAAGAGTTGTTGGTTTAGAATGTATTTATATGAATGGGTTGTTTACTTATAGTACAGATGTTTTACAGTAAAATCCCAGAAACATTGAAATGAAAACCATTATCAAAGCTAAAATACAATAAGCAGCAAAGAGAGAGAAGAAAAGAAAATAATTGTATATGCAAAAAACAAAACAATGTTGGTTTAGCAGGAAGCCAGGGAATTATCAAAGACCAGTGAAATTATGTCAAAAACACTCAAAGATCTAGCCTGAAGAGGTCAAAGATGGGATAATTGGAGCACTAATAAAAGTGCAATGGGTTTTCACGTCCTTCCTTGGATGTATCTAATCTAAGATCACTTATTTCATTTAGGTATGACATCTCTTTTTAATCTCTGACACTTTTGAGGAGCCCTGACCACTAATTGCATGACTTGTATTTAAAATAAAAAATAAACTGATTAAAAATTCCGACGAGGATTTAGAATTTAGTGTATAAAAGTCACCTTATAAATTTGAAAATACAGGGCAGAGCAATAGCTATCTTGAGGAAACAATAGCTTTTACTGCTCTGAGATAAACACCATTGGTTGCCTGTCTTAGATTGTCTCTCTTAGTTAATCTAATCTGCATATGGTTTTATTATGTTTCAGCTGATAATGAAGAACTATGCCTAATCCCATAATATCAAAGTGTCTTCTCCTAAGGAATTCAAATTGTTCTGCACTTGACCTAGTGGCACTAAAGACATGGATAGCATTCATGTGTGGAGATCTTGCCAGGTCCTCCACTGTGTCCTGTCCTCCTAGTTTATATACCAGGATCCCAGAATGATTCTGAAGACTGTAAGTTCTGCAGAGCTGGTTGGATGGAGTGTGTGGTTCTCAGACTTTAGTGTGCATCAGAAACAACTGGAAGTCTTACTAAAACACAGATTGTTGGACTCCCTGCCCAGAGATTCTGGTTCAGTAGATCTGTGGTGACCTCAAAAGTCTATTGGGCAGAGCATAGCCTGAAAAGATGAGGCTAATCATTTGTTCATATTTCTGCAAAGCCTCCTATGTAAGAATGTGCATTTCTAACAAGCTCCCAGAGGATGCTGAGCCTATCAGACCAGGGATCATACTCTAAGAACCAACAATGGGGTAGTACAAAGAGCCTCAAAGTCAAATGAGCCGGAGTTCAAACCCATATTCCACTACTTAAAATTTACATGAGCCCAGCTTCCCCTTCCCATCTGTAAGTGGGGATTCTCGTGCAAACTTTGTTGAGAGTATTATGATGAGTCAGCTGAATCCAGTTTCTAAATCTCATGGATCTCTGAAAGCAACCAATACTTCTGCCTGCCTGTCAATCTTACAGCCAACCTGGGGCTACAGGAGGCATGACCTGCAGAATTCAGTCCAAAATCTGAACATTTAGCATGACCACAGGTGATGACCTGAGTTTGATTTGTGTTTCAAAAAAAAACCAGTTCTCGAGTGGAATCAGCTTCCTATCCATACCAACCTTGAAGACCATCTTACCTCAGCTCACTTGGGGGCCTCACCTCCTGAAATTCAGGGTAAGTTCATGCTCCCAGAGGTTTCAGAGGGTCCCTGAGTATCCCAAGGATGCAGAGACCCAAGCTCAAGTTCAAGAAACCCAAGCGGACATTTGCAAGTCTCCTAATTAAGCAAAAGTAGCTGACATTTGGCCATTTGCATTATAACGAAGGGTAAGGAGTGGTCACTCCCATAACATTTGGTCTTTAAATCAACTGCGATAAAACTATCCTCTTGCCTATATGCCTTTTATGTCTTTCAGTGAGTCTCAGAGTTTTAGGTCCACTAGTCGCTTTGATTTTTTAAAAATGTTGTTGAATCCTCCATTAAACTCAAACAATAACATGTTTGCAATAACACATCCTTCTCCACTTTCAAAAACCTCCTCCATGCCCACCTGTTCTTCAAAGCGCTTCCTCTTACAGTAATCACCTAACCCTTTGTGTACGACTACTGTGCATCCGTCCCTATTGTTTTGGCCTGTGCTGTCCCATATCAAGTCTTTCATCTGGAAGTTCCCCGTTGAGTTTTTGTTCTTTGGGCACATTATAATACCCCTTACATAGCCCCCGGAACATTGCTCTGGTGGATAATAACAGTGATCTTAATAAGGACCAACAGAAAATAACAAACACGACAATAGATACAATATCATATGACAACTCAGATCACAAAATCAGCCTTGCAACCGGAGTCCTTCGGGACTGGTCCAAAGCACTTTGTGAGAAATGGCAGCAGTGGGCTCTCTGCAGGAGGGGTCCCCGACCTAGACTGTGATGTGGCAGCAGTGCTTGGCTCTGCGGAAGACAAATGCAAGGCCACACTCTGTGTTAGGAAACACTTTGGGCTTGGCGCTATAAATAATAATAAAGATAAATAATAAAAAAAGTGAAATGTTTTAAATGAAAGGTGATGCACTGTGAACTTAACACACTGGCCCTTTAGCCTTTCTGTTAACAAGGTAATCTGATTGCCATTGATTTTTTTCACCTCTGTTACTAAGAAGGTGATGAAATGGTGTCCCCACAGATGTATTGAATCAGACACTAAACAAAGAGCAACATAAAGAACAATTATCAGCAACCTTGCTTTCAGCCTGCTGATTATGACATTACTGGGAAGACAAGGTCTGGGTGACTTAAAAAATAAAGCAGGGGGAGGGGTGCGTAGATAAAAGGGACAAATGCAGGTAAGTTTCTTCTGAATAGACAAGTGTTCATTTCAGAAGAATTTCACAAGGAGCTTTTTCTCTGCTCCACAGCTTTAAAAGGGGCCATTTCTACTTCTGCAGTTTACTGATAGGCATTCTAGTGTGATCTAATTAACTACTTTTATTACACCACAGAGAAAATAGCACAGTAGAGATGAGTGACTAATGCACATGTTTATGCTGTATAGATTGTGGCTGAGTATTGTAAAGAAATAATTGTTTATTGGCCTATTGGGGTTCTCTGAGTAGCCCCCAAGAGTGAAGTAAGACCCTAAAATACTCTGCAAGAAAGGCCACACTTCTGACCTGTCAATGAACCTCATAGATGATATGTGATGAATGATTAAGAGATCTTGTTTGAAATGTACGGCAAGGGTGGAATTGCTTATGAATGCTGACTTCATGGCCTCTGCTGAATTAATTTCCTAATCTCAAATGTTTTCAGGTTTTATTGTTTATTTCATTCTCATTAGCCCAGTTGCTAAAGTCCGTGGTAAAGATATGTATGTCTAAGCAATTTTCAAACCTTTGAGCGTTTGCTTTTGCTTCCATAAGAATGCCTCCCTTATCTTATTACCTTTGATGACGTATGCTTCTATGGCAATCTCTCATCATGGCATTTTCTCAAGGGCAGTGCTCCAATTCTTCTGCCCTGCCCAACGTTGGCAGCCATTACTAATTGACTGTGAAAGTGGAAAATGCAGTGGTGTGAAGAGATCTCTTTTTGGAAACTCCAGTACAGTTTGGGAAAGGTAGTCAACTGAAGCGAAACAAGTTCAATAATGCTATCAGGCCATATGGTGGTTCTAAAACAATATAGAAAAACTTGCAAAGGAAACAACTGGTCACCACAACTGATGACTACAATTTCAATGCAAGGACTGAGTGAGTCAATGAAAAGAGCAGAATTAGAATTGTTGGCCCTCTCCCATCATTCTCTTCAATCTCTGCGAGGCAACAATCTTGTAGATATCAGACTTAACAATAGGGGAAAATATAGAAAGAGGTGTAAGAAGTCAGAAGATATACTCCAAGTAGAACAGACAAGGAGAAAAGAAGAAAACTGGAAGTCGTAAACAATTCATGTACTATGACTCAGAAATTTCGGCTTGGGAAACATAGCATAAGGAAAATGATAAAGCTAGAAGAAAAGAAGATTATGCATAAAGATAATTATTCAGTCTTGTTTGTATTATCCAAAAAAAGGAACGCTGAGTAAAAAGAAATGATAACATCCATTACAACACGTGTTAAATGAGAAAAATAAAATGTATTTGGAATAAGATTACAACTATGAAGAGAGAGAGAAGTGGTTTTGGTTTTGCCTCTATCACTGACTGAGAGAATGACCTTGAATCAGTGGTTCTTCACTGAGGATGATTTTGCTGCACAAGCGACATTTGGTGATACCTAGAGAAATTTTTGGTTGTTACAACCGGGGAGGGAGTGCTCCGGCACCTAGTGGCATGGAGATGCTGCTAACCATCCTCCAAGGCACAGGGCCACCCCCACAACAAAGGATTATTTAGCTCAAAATGTCAATAGGGCTGAGAGTTGGAAACTGCCATAAACAAATTCCGTAACTTCTCTAAATGTGTTTTTTGTTTAAATCTAAACATCAAAAACAATAATACTTACTGAACAGGATTGTTTGGGGAAGTAAATGAGATGATCTATACAGAAGATCTGGTTTGGCTTTTAGTGAATTCGCAACGCAGTTATAGGATTTATCTACTACTATCATTCCCATTTTTCGGAGTAGAAAAAGGAATGCGGGTAATTAAATGACTTTTATTCTTCCCTCAACTTTTTAATTTTTTCCAAACTTTCTCCAACGAGCATAATTAATTTTATAAAGGACAAAATATTTTAAATATTGTTTTTAAAAGAAGAAAGACTTTGTTGCAAAGACAGTAACCATATGTCCATTTTTGTTATTATTAAGGAAGTGGGGAATTTGAGGACTTGCATGGCAAAGCAAACTCAGCCAATATCTTTTTCATTTTGGAAATCATCCAACTGTTATAATATAGCCAGTGAAGTCTGCCAGCATCTCATACTCAACCGCAACGATTTATTTTCGAGTTAAACTTTGAGATAATGAAGGTTCTGAGCATGTCAAAGAGATATTCTTAGGCATCGTTTTATGCAAAAGCATTCTTGTTACAAGAAGAGTGATTGGTTAATACGTAGTTCCAAACAGATAATGGCCACTTTATTGAGAATTTGCAATGTTTATGGGGGCCGATGGTGACAAAAAGTGAAGTAGTGCTTATTATTATTTTATTATTATTATTATTATTATTGAAGAGAGACAAAGAACTAGATGTGGAGGAAAAGTCTTTCAATCTTAACTCTAATGCTACAGAGTCTAATTACGGTTAAGAACGGAATTGTGGGGGAGAAAAAATAATTTTCCCTCTACCCTTCTGAGTTCTTAACTGAGGCCCCAGCAATAAAAGACTGATTTATAAGAGAAAAGTGAACAGAAGTTCAGTACACGTATACCTCATGTAAACAATGAACATATCCAGGAAAAATGAGTAACTCAAAGAAGTGGCTTTGGAATTCAGGATTGTATACCATCACGTAGAGAAAGGGAGATATAGGCCTCTTAGGAGAGAGTAAATGATATTTAGGAAGGATGAATGGACCCATAGACGACTAGGTGAGAGTATGATAGTTTGTGACAAACTTGAAGTGTAACGTAGACTTCTAGTCTCCTCTCCTGTGATAAGGGTCAATCCTCCCTAATTGATGAAACTGCCCGGGAGGGGCTTCATGACAATGGAGTTCCTTTTGGAGGATTTATCTTTAGGCAGATGAGGGGAGTTCAGAGAAAGCCTCTCCCTGCATTTGCTGTTTTTCCGGTGCCTACAGCTCAAAATGATCAATAACCGAAGCAGAATGTTTGGGGGTGGCACATTCCGCTACCCTTCAGAATCCTGCCATAAGCCTCTGTCCAGTTGGCAGTGTTCCTAACGCAGCTCAGGTCACGGCAACAGCCCTACCAGGTTGGCTGGTAGTGACCACAGTTAAGTTTTGGGCTAGGAAAGAGAAATATTTGGCTAGTCAATTAAAACCGAGAAAGCTGGTAGGTAGAGTAATAGAAGCTTCTGGGGATTATTTCAAGGAAAGAACTCCCCAGATTAAAGACAAGTGGGCTGGAGACCCTTGGCGGGTGGCTGTATGGACCTGGCAAGTGTGCACTAGAACAGGCTGTGTACTTGCTCTCCCTGTTCTCCTCACGTGGGCCTGAAGGGTCAGCTCAAAACAAAATACGCTGGAGGAGCAGGGCCATTGACCAAACTTCTTACCTGAGTATATTACACCTCTGTGTATTTCCATATTAGCTTTTTTGTATTAGTTATAGAGGAGGTATGGAGAAATATTTTTAGAAAATGTTCTCTTGGTATTTTTCAAGCGGACAAAAAAAGCAAATAACACCAAGTTTAAAAGAAATTGTACTTGTGGGAGTTCCAGACCATTTTGGTCAAGCTAACCAGGCCTGATATTTTGGACACGGTTAAGACACGTACTTGAACTTCTGGGTGGCTATCTAATTCAAACCTTCAACCTTATGGAAGTTCCTTACTAAATATTAGTGTTAGAAATGCCTTGTCTTACAAGAGCCTCTGATAGGAAAGCTCTGGAAAAATGCAGGTCTAAACTGGGAAAGGCTTTTCGTTATTTTTTTTAAGCAAATAAAACCCCAGAATGGATTTTCTTTCCAAGATGTGTTTTGTTTTATCACAATGACCTTTCTAAAGAAAGATGAAGCCAGCCTCAGGTAAAAAGAAATGGCCACATTTCATCTACAGTTAGCCTCTGTGACCCCTGAACTTGGTTTTTCTATCTGAACCTCTTTTCATGCACCATTTCTCCTGGTGTCTGATAAGGGACACTCAAGTGCTCAAGCAAGCTCAGACTGGAACTTTGACTTTCATAAAATAGCCAGCAAACAAATTCTCTCTCACTTTAATTGGTGATATTATTCCTCTGTTTTTTTAATACCACAAGGCGTTGATAAATTTCAGAATTCAGGAAAGTAAAATGGAACCAGTAAATCAGGCTCCATAACCAATTGGAGATCCCCAGTTATCATGCATGATATTATATAAGTATTTATATATAATGTGCAGATATATAAATACACACCACCACACTTCTGTGTGTTTACACACACAAGCTATATCATCTCATCTTTTTTTTTTTTTTTCCCTATCTCTAACACAAAAGTCAAGGGGTTTGGGAGCACGCACAAAAAAAGAGATTTCTAAGAGAGCAGGCGATTGGGCCAGGGTCATTCGAAAGGGTAATTATTGTTAAATGTCAGGTTAACTCTGAAGGCCTCAGCTCATCCAACTGAGAGCAGATTAGCCCAGATGGAGACATTTTCAACACGGTGCTGTCTGGCCAATCAGAGACAGCTGGGATTAGCCAAATACCTTCTCTCATCTGCTTGCTCACAGAAAGGTCAGTTTCTGCTCATTGCTTCTCTTTTAAGATGTGCTTTTTTTTATTTATGGCAGCCGTGTGCAGGAAATCAGGTCCCTTTTATCAGTGAATTAAATATTCAACATCTAAAACGCACTTTTTGAGAGTCAACTTCATTCACTTTCAAGACCACTTTTATCTTTTTTTAAGTGCCGAAGATATACTGGACGCGTGTACGCGGTGCATATTTCACCTCCAGCCCTCCCGCTAAGCTGGAGGTCTGCCTGTCGTGTTTTGCGTATTTTTGAAAGCCTACTTGTTTCATTTCATGCATTTTCTTCTTTAAGGGCGCTGGTTTATGTTTCCTATCATTTTCTTCATAAAAAGAAGAGGGGAAAATGAAACTAACCCTGGAGTGCTCTAAAAGATAATCTGTTTTTATGTACAGCTTTTTCTCCCCCTAAGCAAAGTAAATGAGCATATGCATAAAAATCAGTGACAAAATGAACAGTAAGAAAAACAAAGATCACGGACTTCTGATTCTTTCAATTGTGTATGTATGTGCATATGTGCATTGCGCACACACACACACAACCTGTAAATTACCCATAGGAGGCACATCAAAATTTGCTGACTATATTATATAATATATTCATATACGAATATGTGTGTATTCTTAGAAAGAAATATGGGTGCCGCTTCTACATGCATCTTAAAATGTATTTTCCCATTTCAGAATGCAATCAATGTGAGACACTAGAGCACTCATCTTATGAAGAATTTGTTATAAAAGCTGAATAAGGACATTGCGAGGAAACCCTTGCCTCGCTGCTAACACAAACCTGTTTTCATTATGCCACTTCCACACCATGGTGTTTTATTCACCCCTGCCCCAACTCCTCCCATTGTCTTTATGAAAGTGAAGATATTTTTAACAATAAGACAAAAAGGATAGGTAAAACGGAGTCTCTTATCTGGAAAATTTACTACAATTTTACATAATATAGTTGCTTTAATAAATACTGAATAAAATGCGGAAGGCAATATTAACAATGATTCATTCCTTTTAAGAATATCTGCTTTGGTTAAGCTGCATTAAGCATTTATTCTACAGTAATATACAAAGCAGTATTTCTAAAACCCTAGGACGTAGCACCAGAACTTGGTTTTTAATACCATTCTCCAGTAAGAGGAACCAGGGCTCCTTGGAGAAATGGTTGATTTGAGGACTAGCACAGATACAAGCTGAGCCTGTAGGGCTAGAAAGGAAGTACTCAAAAAACAACCCCATTTGATGGGAGTACATCAAAGGGACATGAGCGTCACCTGAAAGAGTGTCAGTGAAGTCATACTGGATTAGAGCTCAAAGTAGAAAATGAATATCCATGAGCCCATATTGATATAAATACATTTTGAATAAATAAAAGAGGGAGAATAGACAAATCTCGCACACACAAGAATTCCAAATAACTTATGTAGATGCTTTGCCCTCAAGAGGAGAAGCATAACTCGTCATCCTTAAGTGTGGGCTGTTACGTGGTGACTTCCTTCCACAAGCATAGTATGGAAAGCAGGGCAAACGAGTGACTTCACAGTGGAGAAGGCTGACAAACACTACCTCAGCCAAGTGGTCAAGGTTAACAACAGTGATAAGGTCATATGGATAATTTGTACCCTTGATATGATATGATGAGAATGGCACTTTACTGCTGTGTCCTTCTTACCTAAAACACATAACCCACGTCTAATCATGAGGAAAAAAAAATCAGACAATCCCAGTTGAAGAAAATTCTACAAAATACTTGACTAATACTCCCCAAAATGTCCAAGGTCATCACAAGCAAGGGAAGTCTGAGAAATTGTCACAAGTAAAAGGAGCCTATGTAGCCACAACAGCTAAATGTAATGTTGTGTCCTGCATAGGATCCTAGAACAGAATAAGGATATTAGGAGAAAAATGGGAAAATCTGAATAAAGTATAGATTTTAGTTAATAATGCATATATCAATATTCTTCACAAATTGTGACAAATGTACCATACTAATGTAAGATGTTAATTAATAGGGGAAACTGAGTTTCCGTAAATCTGTAATTTTGTAAATCTAAAACTGTTTTAAAATAAAAAGTGTATTAAACAAAACTTAGGTCAATATCTTGAAAAATTAACTCAAATTATGTCAAATGTCTACATTTTTCAGTATTTCAAAATACTTAAATATTCAATTGCAGTTATAATGAAATAGCTTATTAGTGTTGTTGAAAGAAAAATGGAGGGTTGAAACTCTATCTCAAGAATTCAAAGAAGGATATGACACTTCTTTTAAAAAATCAGCTCATAAATCTTAAATCTCAAATCTCTTCTTAGGCCAACACATTCAAAGTCCAAATAATGTATTTCTTCAAAAGTGACCAATCTGGCTAATACGATCCACTCTTACCTGGCGCCCACGAATTGGCCTTCTCTCTTCACCTCCACTCTGGATTTCGACCTGAAGTTTGACCTCCATGGGTCTTCAGTTTAAAGGTCAAGCCCTAGGAAATGCAGAAAGAGTTCAGATAAGTACAAAAATTACCTGTTAAATACTAACTAATTGCCCTTTTCCAGCTTAGCACTAACGGTACAGACTCCATAATGCCAGGAGATCATTCAGCTAATAACATCAATAAAACATTCCACCAGATTTTGCCTTAATTATCTAAGTAGTACAGGTAGAAACATTAAATTCAGTGGATGTGAATATTTATATCAATGCTTTATCCATTCAGGATTACACATAACTTTCATACCAAACTTCAGCCAATTATTTCTCATTTTGTTAATAACAATTGTGCTTCCAATTGCCACACTGGCTAATTACAAGTCCATATGTATTTTGATGAACTGTACATGTAATTTTCTAAATAGTTTCAGGTTTTTGATTCTCAAGAATGATCAAATGTGAATAAAGTTTAATGTCCATAAGACAAATTCATTTCTAGTTCTAAATAGTAGGAGATATACTGGTCTGTTAAATTACATTGTGTTTTGGAGCTAAAATACATTTGACTGTTTTGGATTTTTGGGGAGAGACGAGCTTTGTTGCCAATTTGACATCTAGAGATTAAACCAGATAATGGCTATGATGCTGGGAAACTTACAGTCTTTAAGACTTTTCTTTTAACAACCTTTGGGTCGCAGTAGAAAAACAAAATCTCAGAATATTGGTTTACTTATATAATCCCTATAAGAGAGCGGGCTAGTTTAGGTTCACAAAAGAAACAGAAAATTCCTGAGTTTGCCCATTGCTGTCTTGTAGCAAAATAAAGCCACAGAGAAATATCCTTTAAGGCAATAAAAGGAAGGTGTCTTCTGGTACAGACATATTTCAATTGTTATTGTTTTTTGAACTGACTGGATGGTACTGGATAATAATGGGGCTATTTTTGACAGTCTCTTATTTATGTGTCTCTGGATGTGTTTGTATATGTGTGTGGGTAAGTTTCAGTGCTACATACATCAGAATAATATTTAAGGTTAATATGGTTGAAATGAATTTTTTTATCCCCCAAATGCATTGATTTCTAGATTCCTCTAAAACAATTTTAAATTGTATACCCACTACAAGAGCTTGTTTACATAAGAAGTAGGAGATAAATAGAAAAAATTCTTATAAAAATAAGATTCTAGAGGAACAATTGAGTTCGGGTTTGTTTTTTGAGACGCCCAAGTTGTAAAGTTGTCGAGAAAAATTCATATTAACTTACTGGGGAGATAACTTAATAAATAAAATCTTTGAGCAGTTGACCTTTGTGGTGCAAACATCAATGGAGATGAATTCACTTAATATGGGGATAGAATTTCTGCAGGACTTTACCTAAGATGGTATGTTTTGCAACCTGGGCTTAGAAAACAATCTGTGAAACTAAAATAAAGTGGAAATGGACTGACTTTGACTTGTATAGCTATGCTATTATTTTGATTTCAGAAATTTATATGAGGACAATTTACATAAATGTTTGCCTCAGCCTGATGAGCCCCAGATCAGACAGTCCCCAGATCTATCCCCAGTACTCACTGAGCACATACTATATGCCAAACTATGTACGGTACTGAAGAAACACGAAAACCTATTTTGCCTCTAAAAGTCTTAGAGTATCTTCTATGTTTCTGTAGCATTTATAACAGTTGCAGTTTATTGATTAATTACTTAATGAATCATGTAATATTTTCCTATTTCTATAGATTATATGCTCCCAGATAGCAAAGTTTATTCTTTGTTATCTCCAGTGCCTAGCAGTATCTAGCACATAGAAAATATTTAAGAAGCATTTGCCTAAATACAAAAAAGTATAAATGAATAGGAGACCCTGTTAGTTATGAACCCAATATACATTCTCCTTTTTTTCTTGCTATCAAAATATTAGACAATAGTTCAGCTGAAAAATATGTCTTAACCTTCCTTCCATCTTCCAGGTAGTTGTGGGCCTTCTTTGGTTCTTTTTGCCCTATGAGTTCCTGCTCCTGCTTTCAGTTTTGGACTGGAGCAACCAGCTGGCGCTCCACCAGTATCTGGGAGCTGTATTATGAAAGCCAAGCTTTGGGGATGATAAAGCAAAAAGGCCCCTGATAGTACCATGGAACTCCCTGACCAGCAGTGAAGGGGCTCCTTCCAGACTCCTTTAGCACAACAGAAAAATAAACTTCTATCTTATTTAAACTACTGCCATTTCCTGTCTCTGATACTAGTAGCTCAACATACTTTTTCTAAGTGATTCAGACCATTATAAATTTCTGTTGCCGGTAATTGGACATATGTAGCAGACAAACTAATCCCATTAAGACTAGTGTGTTATTTTTTACCCCACAATTGAAGACTCTTTTTGATTGGCTTAAATCAGTGGTTCTCCACTGAGGGTGGTTTTCTCCCCCTCCCCCCAGGATATCTGACAACATCTGGAGACACTTTGGTGGTCACAGCTGGGGGAGGGGGTGCTTGTACTGGCATCTAGTGGGTAGAGGCCAGACATGCTGCTATTGTCTTATGGTGCACAGGACGCAGCCCTGCAACAAAAAATTATCCAGACCAAAATATTAATGGTGCCAAGGTTAAGAAGCCCTGGGTTAAATCTTTATTAATTAAGTTGCTTACGCAGCCCACCTAACCATTAACTGTTGATTAATGTTTTTTTTTTGTAATGTGAGCCTACTTGTTGACTTTGCCTACACAGAAAATGGTCATTTTTCCTTACATCATAAGGTAAAGTTTATTAAATAAAGGTGTGTTTTACTTTTGTGACTAGATGGCGGAAGTGGGTAATGAACCAGGTATCAGCCCGATGAATTCTCCTACAGAAAAGTAGAATAATACGAAGAAACACAAGAAAGCACCAAGTAATGAAAAGGCTCATTGTTACAGACACAACCGTTAAGACAATGATGCTGGAGAGTGAAATAAAGATGGTGATGCAGCTCAGTGAACGTTTGATTGGAAATGAAGCTGTAGTTGAATTGGGAATTGAGACACTGGAATAAGATTCCTACTATGGGAAAGTGGGTAAAGTTGAAAGAAGTCCTTTTCTCAAACCCCATCTCTAAGAATTCCTCACTTTCCTCTTGGAAAGAAGAAAAAAAGGAAAGAGGGAAGGAAGGGAGGAAAGAAGGAGAATGAAGGAAGGAAGAGAGGGAGAGAAGGAGGGAGGGAAGAAATGAACAATTGTCTGGCACTAAAATGTAATTGAACCTATGAGTGATAATTTAAAACTAGCCAAAATTAAACTAAGTAAAAACAAAATGCACACAGCCTCCCTAAAGTACGGAATGACTCTGTACTTGTCAGCAAAGTAAACCTCATCTAGCATTAAACAGTATTTATAGGTAACTTTACAATCATTGCTATCAACCGAAAAAAGCTACAATAATCCGATTGCCATCACTTTAACCAAAGCCCGTGTTGTAAACCTTGTAATTTTCTGCTGTCATGCTCAGCCACTTTCAACACATTTAAATTAGAAAGGACTATGCTAATTTTGCTTCAGAGCCAGAGTAATCATTGCAAGACATAATTATCCTTTTTTTCCCAATCGTTTTATTCTCCAGTGTTGTCTAAATTCAGCCTCAGTTACCCCATGTGCTTTTAAGCTTGTGCCATCTCTAGCCCCTACCCTGCTGGAAATATTCCTTTCATCTTCCTTAGCTTTAAAGAGCTTAGATGTCCTTTTCCAATAGCCATGTCATTCCTCTGTGATCTTCCTGAGGAATAGTGTGTGAGTCTAAGTTGGTGAGTTAACTCTATATTTAATTAAAAAGGACTGCCCTTTATTTTCCTTATATTAATGCTTAACATACCATAGAACTGACTCAAAAAGAAGTAATAAAGGGATGGCAGTTGAAACATTTGAAAAGAGATGCTGGGGAAGCGTCATGTCTGCTTTTAAATACTTGAAAGAGAGAAGAGACTTATATTGATTAGAAGACTAAACTGGGACAAATGAGTAGAAGTGACAGAGAAGGAGATTTGGTGTCCAAATAAGAAAGAATTTTCCAGCAGTTGAAGTGCAGTGGTTTCCTTGTGAAGTGGTGAGCTCCTGAGCCACAAGCGTTCACCTTGAGTTCAGAGACCCCCAAACTGAGAGAGAAGCGTATTGGCAATCTCCTTTCTCTGTATAGGGCAGAGATTTTTAACTCTAACAAACTGTATAAAAATGAGGTTGATATTGATTAGATGGTATCCAACTGGTCAAAAGGGGCAAAAAGATTCAGGAAGGAATAAAGAATATTTTCTGGCTGATTGAGTGGGCATCTTCTCACTGTTTAAGTACTAGACATGGGAGATAAGATGACTCTTTAAATACTCAATCATCTGAGGAATCTATACCCCTTGAATTCACCTCTATTTATCCAGTGTCCTTCAAATTCTTCCTAATGATCTGTGGTGTCACTAGCCTAAGGCATCCTGAGCTACCTGTCTCCTGACAAGTAAGCCACCAGGAGCTTGGTTCTTCTTCCCTCCAGCAATAAGAAGGGTATCATTAATTACATTGCTTTAAGAGGTTGAATGGGTTGACTCATGGAGAGTCATAAGTTAATCATTTATATTACTGTTCAAGACAATCACCATGCTTTAAGCCTAACCACAAGATGTCCAAGTCTAAGCGTTACGTTCTCTGCTTTGTAAAAGGCTGGAACCAAAGGCGGAGGGGCGCTAATGTCAAGGAATGTGCCTGTGATATTCCTGCTGAGAGAGCCTGCTTCTCAGGGAGCCTTGAACCTTTCTTGAGTGAGAATTCGAATGCTGCAGGAGCTGGAGTTTGAAGGAAAGGGTGACAAATGTAAGGACAGAGAGCCACCGATTAGTCACTGAGGTCTCAATTGCATCACTTATGGCCCTGAATATACTAACATCTGCAACTTGTTTTGTGTAGGTATCAAAGGAGAGACCTCCGTAAGGAGGAAATTCAGCTCAGTCTAGAGGCCAACAGATTTCAGTAGGCTCTTGTCTTTCAAAACACACTAAAAATGGGTTCAGGTAAATTCCAGGACCCAAGACAATGTTCCTTATACATATGGAACCAGCATCAATGTGCACACATTCATATGCATTTATTTAATGCAATCTGCATCACTGGCAACTATTTAGATAATTTAGTTGTCACTAGTATAATGCACTAACAAAAAAAGGAAAGTGGAGACATTTTCTGGAATCTTCAAATGAGTACTCTATGCCTATGGATATTGGCATCAAAGACGCCTTAATAAGGAAGGCATGCCTGCACTCAGCGGACTGATTTAGGAAAGATAAGATCAGCTATTTTCAAGCTCCATCATTAAAAGCTCACTCACTACACCTCAGTTTCCTCACCTGTAAAATGGAGGTGAGACTGTTGCTTTCCACCTCTCAAGGGTGTTTTAAAGATTTATGAGATCAGTTTTCTAAAGCATTGTGAACTTCTTGGGAAAAAGGTACTATGAAAAATAAAGCATCATTATTCATTTCATTCTGGGACAGGACCCTTGGGGGGCGGGGTCCCTGAAAAAGAACAAATAGAGTCATTTTTACTGGAGACAAGAGAGAAATGTTCTCATCTGAAATTCCAAATTCAGCGGAAAACAAGGTTGCTGAAAAACCTAGTTGAGTTCTATCTTTAAAACGCTCTTTGCATTCCTGTACATTTTTCCCTCTCTCTGGCATGGTGGGTTATTATAATATCAGCTCTGTAGGTGACTGTGTGTGTGTGTCTGTGTATGTGTGTGCGTGTATGAGAGAGAGAGAGAGAAAGAGAGAGACAGAGACAGAGAAGAGGGAATTAAAAGGTTTTTATAAATGAACACGTTCAGAGAAATTCACTTTGGGTTATCTGAAACCCCGTTGAATACCTGTTTGTAATAGCTCCTGGGCGGCCTAACTGGTAATCTACCTGAAATTTAGATAAGCTGCTTGCTTTGGATGGTTTTCCTTAATTTTCTCTTCTTCGTCATCTTCTTCTTTTGGTAGAATGAAAACCAGTTACATGGACCACCAGGCAATCATCATTATGAATTATATTTCCAATCATAGTAATGGACTACAATTGTATGGAAATAAACTTTTTTCTTTTTTGTCTGAGGATGTGATTGGAGGGCACCACTAGCAAGCACTTTGGAAAGAAAATATAGCTTTGCAAAGGAATAGTTTTGATAGGATTTTGAATTCTCAATTATTTTTATCTTCCTCCCCTCTCCTGAAATAAAACACCCCAAGGCTGATGAAAAGAACTTCCACGCTGCCACGTCTTTCCTGGGTCCCTCCTTGGTGGATTGCCACATTCTCTTTTATCCTCTTTACCTCGCTATCTAACTGCTTAACTCTGAAGCCTCAATTGTAACTCACCTTTGACCTGAAATGAGCAAAAGAAACATTAAGCGTTCTTTTTATTTGACATTACAAGTACTGTACTGCCCCTTGGTTATTATCCAATCGTGTAATAGAGCCTTCAATGTTTGGTTTGCTTTCTTAATTTAAGGGATTCCAACACTGGACAACTTGACAGTTCTGAGCCTGGAGCTGCCCTGTTTAACCGTGGCCGGGTCCGGGCTCCAGCTCCCTCTCCTGTGGCAGGGAATCAGTGGTGCTATTTTATAGACTTTGAACTCTACGTGGGGCCTTATAGGAAATTGATAGCAATAGTCTGATTCTGCCTGCCCCCCTCCTAGTCTGAGGAAGGAGCTCAACTGCATAATTTACAGTTGGCAGCCTCACAGCGAGGACCCAGCTGCCTTGAGTGAGCCACTTGTCTTTCCTCCTTCCAGGGCTCGCCAGTCTTGTCATCACTCTGCTGCATTCTCATTCTCCCTCCAGCAGCACTAGACTCTGGTGAGCAGGCCAGGAGTCTGATTTCCTGCCCAGTTCTAGAATTGCAGAATTTAAAGATTCGAAGCAACCGCAAAGACCGTCTAACCCCTTCCTCCTCAAAGTGTGGGCGTTGGACGAGCTGCGTCAACATAATCCGGGAACTTGTTAGAAATGCTGAATCCTGGGTCTCGTCCCAGACCTGGTAAATCAATATCTGCTTTTTCTCAAGCTCTCCAGGTGATTCATAAGCACGTTACAGTTTGAGAAGCACTCGCCTAATTTCACATGCTCCCTGATTTAAGAATTGTATTGAATTCTTGGCTATATAAAGAAATGACTTAGAGCTTTAAAAATTCTGGTTTAGTTTTTCTGAGGCATAGCCTGGGCATCAATCCCACATGTGATTTCCATGTTCATCTAGAATTGAGAACCATGGATGGCTCCAAAGCAGTGGTTCTCAAAGTCTGGTCCCTGGGCCAGCAACATCAGCATTACCTGTTAAAATGCAAATTCTCAGGCCATACCTGTGACACACAGTCAGCAAATCTAGGATTGGAGCCTAACAAATCTTCCAGGTGTTCTGATGAGAGTTCTAAAACTACAGGTTTAAAGAATAAGATGGCCCAACTCACTCCAGAAAATTGAGTCTAGGCTTATACTATCCTGTGGTTGTTCTGATGTAAATTCATTTAAATTAAATACAATTAAAAACTTTGTTCCTTATTTGAACTAGCCACATTTTAAGTACTCGATAGCCACAGGTATCTAATGGCCACATAAGAGACACCACAGATATAGAACATTTCCATCATTGCAGAAAGTTCTACTGGATAGTGCTGACCTAGACTTTGGACTAGAGGGAGACATATTAATATTAATAATAATAATAGCAAGAACGATAATGGCAAAAATAACAATTTTCATATATTACGTGATTACTACATCCCCGGTATTGAGCTAAGACACCAAGTAATCTTTTTCCCTCACAGACTCCCAAATTATTATTTAATTATTGTGTGTGAGTCTATGAAGGATTTTAGTAGGAGGGGGAAGAAGGAAGAAGAGCAGAGAAAAGAGAAGCAAGAGGAAGAGTTGTTTTCTCCATCAATAAAGGATTTCATTTGAAGAATGGGGTTCACTTTAATGCAAGAGAATCATTGATGGGATACAAAGAAAATGTCAACGCATGAGGGAGATACAGCAGTAAGATATCATTTCTAGAGCTTGTCTATCTCCCAAACTAGAACATGCTATGTAGTACTAGAATCTAAGAGTGATTAAATTGTCCATTTGGAGTTCTGTTGGCTGGGTGTTTTTATAGCTTTGCATCCAAGATTGAATCTTTCCTCGATCTCCTGTAATAAATGTATCATTGGTTCTATCATCCCATAACTACAGAATAAGGTCGCCCTCCCTTTTTGCAGAATATTTTATTGTAAAACCCACCTGCATAATTTCTGGACATTAACTCCCCTCCACTTGTCCCTAGCTCCTTCTGCAGGCTCCCTTGTGACTGCCTTACCATGCCCTGTGACAAGTCCATTCCACCCTCCAATTCTTGCCACCACTCTCCCAGCTTCTGTACGCAGGCAGTCAGTGCATGCTCTCTGAGACCTGCTAGGGCTAAGGATGCAACTGTGAACATGGCAACTCGTTGTCTCCTGGAGCTTACACTCTACTAATGACCCTTCTGAGAGCAGAGTTCCCTGGGCACAGTTGGTCTTCTCTTTGGTCTCTTGGAAGGCACGTATACTGGTTTCCCTAATTTCTCACATCGCCTTTGAGACTCGGTTAGACTTTTACAAGCACTTTAATGAAGCTCTGAGAGTATGGGAAGTACCACACTGTAGACGCGACAACTATGAATGGAAATGGTGAACCACTTGGGTTTCTGCTGGGACACAGCTTTATCAAACCCTTCGATGTTCACTACTAACCAGCTTTGAAGCACTGAAGCTTCCCCAGGGAACAAAAGGTTCGTTAAAAGGTCTCACCAAAGGGGCCCTTCCCATTATAAAGAGGGTTGGTCTGAGAGGCAAATTCCAGTCTCCACCTAGAAGACAGAAACTGCTTGAAAGCCCCCAAGGTGCAGTTTTCCCAACTTCCAAAAATTAAGGATTGGTCTTGATTCCACTAGCATTTTATCTTTTCCCTTCCACTTGCCAACCTTTCTTCTCCATTTCTTCCCCTCACGATGAGAAGTAAGAACCCACAGAGGGAGTGTGTCCTGCAGTAAGCCAGCCTGGGGGCTCCAAGGGGAACTTTATTGCTTCTACTTGTGAATAGGAGTCAAGCCGCCCCACCCCACACACACGTTTTTATATGCATTTTATCTTCTGTTCAATGTACCCGTATCTGGGTGCTTAGTAACAGACTCACAGAAGTTTCAAGCTGAAAGGAATTTAGAGTTCACCTAGTCCAGTGGATTTTCAAATGTATTTTAATGACAAACATCTCTCCTCAAACAAAACCTTATGTGGAAGTTCAATATATGAAGCCCAATAAAACAATGCCTCTCTGGTTGAAACAAGGAGAATCAATGGGACCCTCCCCTCTCACCCATGGGACAGGCTATTGAGCTCTCTTTGAAATCACATATCTGGCCCAGCCCCTCATTTTACGGAAGGAGAAGCTAAAGCCAGGAAAAGTTAGACCATTTTCAGAAGATATGTTTTTGATGAGCCTACAACCGAGACCCAGGCCCTTGGTTATCCATCCTGCTTTCATTTGATTACCTCACGATGCTTTTAACAAACTGGTTGTTCAAGTCCTCAATTAGAAGTGTGCATAAATGAATAGTTCCTTGGGGCATGAAACTGATCATACCGTTTTTTTGCTTAAAATCATCAATTGGCTTCTCATATAACTAAAAATAAAATCCAAAGTCCGTACCGTGGTCTCTAAGGTTGTCCATTTTCTGTCCCCTTCACTCCCTTTCTAACTTAATTCCTAATTCTCACCACTAAACTTTATTTTACTCCAGCCACTCTGGCCTCCCGGCTTTCCTCAAATGCATCGCGGTTACTCCTGCCTCAGGATTCTGTACATGCTGTTCACCCTGCATGGAAATCTCTTCCTACAGATGTCACATGGCTTACTCCCTCACTTCCCCTAGAGCTCTGCTCAAATATCACTTTATCTGTGAAGCCATCCCTTTATCAATTGTGGCAGCCAGTTTCCAAAGATGCCCCCCCAGGGAACCAAATCTTCTGTTATTCTGCCCTTTTTATCTGAGGGGCACTGGGACTTGCTTTTGACCAACAAAACTTGGGAGAAGTGAGGCTTCATGACTTTTAAGGTGAGGTCATAAGAAACCTTGCCATTTTCATTTGGATTTCTTGTAATACTGGCTCTAGGGGGAGCTGGCCAACACTTGAGAAGGCTGACTATCTGAGCTCACTATGCTGTGAGGAAGCCCAGGATAGCCACATGGATATGTCGTGTGGGGCAAAGTGACGCCCAGCCAGACTCTACCTGTTGGCCCAGTAATGTGAGTAAAGTAGCTCTCTTGAACACGCAGCCCATCCAATTCTTCAGATGACTCCAGTTCTGGTTGCCAAATGACTGTAACTTCATGAAGATCCCAGTCGAGAACTACCCAGCTGAGTCCAGTCAAGCTACAGAATCACGAGAAGTGAAACATGTTTTTCAGCCAATAGGTTTTATGGTGTTTCATTGTGCAGCAATAGATATCTGTAAGAGAAATCAGTATACACTGTATCCCTCCCTCGCCCCTACGTATACAGTGATGTTCCGTATCCTGCTTCCCCTGCTTTATTTTCTTCCATAGCTCCCTTATCACCATCTGGCTTACTGTGTACTTATTCATTTGTTATCATGGCCTTACCCCACTGGAATAAAAGCTCTGGGAAGGCAGGGCTTTGTCTTATTCACTATCATACCTTTTCTGCCTGGAACATGTCATAAGGCAGGTGCTCAATACATATATGTTGAATGAATGAATACATTTAATTCAATTTAATTTACTGATCTTGCTTTTTCTCAGTATAATAAGCCCACAACAAGAAAAGATTGAAATTACTTAAAATACTCTCATGACTATGGACTCCCCTCTGATGGACACAACATCCAAGTGGCCCCAATGCCTCAGTCTTCACCTTTTCATTGAAGCACACCTGCTAAAGGTCTTAATACATACTGACTCCAAGGGAAAGGTACTTGAAGGAAAAGGAGTGAGGGAAATTCCACGAGAAGAGCTCCAAACAAAATGCAGATGGTTATCAGAATCAAGTCGTACCCCATGAGGAGGGCACAGCACTCACTTCTCCCTCCACTCATTTCTGGAAGGACTTAACAATTCCCCTTCATTCCATAAACACTGGTGGAGGGCCTGCTCGCTCTCTCTCACTAGCATTGCAAGTACAGAGAGTAAAGGATATATTCCCTACTTTTGGTGCTGGGAAAATAAAGAGAGAGAGAAAATGAAGAGAATGAAGAAAAACACTCCAAACTTTGACATAAAATGTTTTAAGTGATTTAAAAGTTTGCAAACGGGAAGTTTCATTTGTGTTGAAATACTGCTCCAACTGTCTTTTCTCATCTCAACAACCTTGTGGAGAAACGAAGGGTACAAAGATGTTTCCGCTGCTAGCTTCATTTACTTTTTTTTCTGTGGGTACTTTGGAGAAAGGAAGAAGGAGCTGAATGTGTATCTTCAAGCAGAAGAGATCCCTCGAGGTCTTTTTAAAAACAGTTCTGTTGATATGGACCAAAAGGAGTATAATTTTACTGAGGTGACCCAGGAATACACCCATGAAAACCCATGAAGAGGTATAATGATGGCACCAGCATGCAAAATAACTGGATACTTCTTCAGCACTTTTATATTTGTGAATAATGTGTGTGTGATCCCAGCCTTTTACTAGTTAGGAATGACATGGCTTACCAATAATTCCAACTGCCTTTCATTTCCTGTTCTCCAGAACAGGATATGTCAGTAAGCAATAACTCAGGTGCAGCTGCCAAGAAATGCATCCCTTCTCCCCACCCCTCACCCACAGCCCCACCCGGGGAAGTTTTCCTACACCAATTATACCCGCTAGAAAGCAGCCAGTGATCACCGATGTTTTCCTTCTTCCTGGGACTAAGAAAGTTGAATGAAGAACAGAGTTTTGTATTTCTATCCCTCAGGTTCCTATGGTAATTAGTGGGCCCAATCACCCATGAAAGGGAAATATATACAGTCTGAAGTTTTTTCCCTCCATCCTGCAAGGGAAACAGGTGGTGGCTCACCCACACCATGCACAAGCTGCTCCGGCTGTGAGTTAACAATGCTCAACTCCTTGACAACTTGGATGGTCTGGATTAGTGCACCGTGTATGGAGGGGTCTGCCTGTGGGCTGGGCAGCCTTGCATTGGGCTCTGGAGTCTCCGAAGGAAATTTACACCACACAAGCCAACGCCCAGACAAGCTCTTAACAAGTGGTTACAAATGTAGGATAAACAGGATGATAGAGCCACATTCTAGCGATGTACCTGCCACCTTAACTGCTCTACCGTCTAAAGTTACATTTTCACGCAGGGGTGCATTAAAACCACCCATTGATTCATTTCCTTCCCTTGAGATGCTTATGACCCTTCCTCTACGGAAAGGGAGTGAGAATGAAACAGAGGGGCTGTCCGGAGACACAGCAGGGGAATTTTTATTGCTGAAAATAGGAAGATGATGCTGATTTTTATTTTACCTTTGTGTGGCCCTTGCTTCACCTCGTGCTGCCTTTCCTGTGTTTGAACAAGAAGGCTCTTTCTGGTGCTGCTGCCCCACCGGCCACGGCTTCTTGCTTGCTTTTAACCTTAATGGGTTAACTTCATAAAACGGCAGCTCTTTATTCCAGCCTGAGATTTCCCATCATACTTTAGGACCAGCGAACCGTCCCTTCTTTGATGGCACCTTTTGGCTCCACAATAGAAGCCAATTTGTTAGACTTCTTTACAGGTCAGGGGCTGCGTGAAGATGTGGAGGGCGCAGCAGTGGGCACTGGAAAATGAAGTTGTATTCGCTTGGCAAATTATACGTCTGCTGCACTTTATGGGCCCTGATTTCCTTCCCTCTCCTTTTCCCTCACTCTCTCTGCCCCCTCCCCATTTTCTCGCCTTTTCTTTAAACTGAGGAAGCGTGTATGTGAGATATCATCACATATCCAGTTAATGTAGGTTAATAGATTGATTCCAGTGACACGGATCATAATGAACAGTAAATTGTTTTATCTCTTAAGTCTTATTTGGTCAGCCAGGAAAACATATGAGGTAATATGGCTCGGACTAAATGGACCGTATAATAGATCTCCTTCGAAAGAATAAGGACAGGGGTGACAGCGCCTCTTATGATTAATGAAAATAATAATGGTCCTGAAATTGAAATTTTTCTAATTTTTTTCCCTTCTCCTCTCTTGGCTGCCACCAAAAACTTCAGCCAGGAGATGATTTGTGTACAATAACTGGCTCTGACTTCTTCCTGGTCTAAGAATACACACTTAGAAGGTGGAGACAGAGGAGAAGGAAGTAAAGGAATAAATTGGTTTATAGAATTCTATGTGTGTGATGTGGAGAGAAAGGAAGGCATTCATGCAAATTTCTTTTTCATAAAATTCTGATGTAGAGACTTTACACAGTGCATGAAAATTTGGGTAAATGTCTTTGGCATCAGATGTTTTATATAGATCAATCTTATTGTTTACCTGGATTCTGGTATATTCTGTCTTTAGATGTATTTTTAAATCACGTCATTTTCCCCTTTCCCCTTCCATTTTTCCACTGAGCAAAGGAGTTTTCTTTTCTTCCTTATCTCTACCTCAAGGCCTATATCTTCTCACTGGCTATCAGCAAAAAAAGCAAATGCATGTCTCAATTTTTCACAGAGCAGTACCTGGAAACTCTTTGGGAAGAAAAGGAAAAGAGGAGAATTTTGATTAATTGTTTAACAGTCACAAAGGCATCACCACTTTTGAAGGGAAAAATGGCAACAAGTTATGATGGCAGGTTCTGTCCCGGGGGCTTGCTCTGCTTGCAAATGATGGTGAATCATGAGATCATAGTGCAATTAGAGAAGGCTGGGTCCTTGGGATATGGTGAGAGGAAGAAATAAGGAGATCCAGCAAATGGGATAAGGGCCTTCAGCTTCCCCTAGAATAAGGACCATTACTTTCGAGCCATTTCTTCCACACTGCAGGCCACACATCATTTGGACAGCAGCCTGAGAAATGTGTTCAGTCTGCTCAGGGTAGAAGAGACATACATAACTGAGGTGACCCATCTTTCTCTCAGATTCTGTCCAAATTGATTTCTCAAGAGTTTGTCTTCTGCAGTCTTAATTAATTCCTTCTAGACAATCTTCATGGCAATTATAATCTTTCAATCTGTTTTTTGTCAAAGCAAAATAGGCAGTTGTGGAATCAGGCAGACCAACAAATAATCCTTGATTGGAAATTATTGGGTAAGTTTTTCTTACCTCCATAGAACACAATTCAAAGAATATCATTAATCCAACTACACAATCATTTAGCCTCCCTCTGAAATCAAAATTCCTCCAAAGAACCCCCAAATTATTTCACTGAAATTTTTGTTTTCAACCAGTTATCATAGCAAGATGTAAAAACAAAGTCCCCATTCACTGCTAAATACAAACACTAATAAAAAATTAAAATTGTTGATATTGAAAAGGAAAAGTTTTTAATATAATGATAATTTTTAAGAACAAATTACAAAATAATATGTATGACATGATTCTGTTTCGTGTTTACAAGTTTATGCATAATTTTATCTAAATTATATATATATGCTTATGTTTGTTATGCTATGAAGTGAATAACCAAATGTTTAACTTTTGTCGTTTTCTAAGAGATGAAATATTTAGAAGTTAAAATAAGGAAAAGACTATAGAATTTTTTGGCAATTTTTAACATGTCTGAATAAGCAATCTTTACTTTGGAAATAAAATAGAACAGTATCTACATCTTGTCTCACATTGCTCTAGAAAAGTGAACAATAAATCAAAAAGAACCATTTGAATAGTGTTTGAAAAATCCTTACTTTTTCATGCCTATTTGATAAATTTCCCTTTCCAGGGCATTTCTTGATATTCAAAGATTGCCAAGTAATAATAAGTGTTTCTTTAAAATGATAATAAGAGCACATTGTGGTTACAAAATATATTTGTTCTAAACTCAAGAAAAGGGATGATCCATCAAACATTCTATTGTGCATATCTACTATTGTGTTTCATCTTTTTATTTTGTCTTTACAAATATTTGAGAGTTTTATTCTTAACCTCTCTTTTTACCAAAAAGGGTTTTTTTTCAATTTTATTATTATGTAGACAAAATCCATACTACCTGAATTTGAAAAAACCCAAATTGTATTTAGAATACTACATACACTTAGGAAATGACTGATACTTAAATGACCGCTAAAGATGCATACATAAATGTTTATCGATTTTTGGAAATTAGAACTCACTTATATTGGTCTGAAATGCTCAGTGTTCAGCCTCCTTAAAACTATAATGAGAGCTACCCCCTTTGAGAAATAACGTTGAATCCTAGGAATTGGGAAGAAGTCTTAAATTAAAAGGTTTGCAATCTTAAAACTGAGATTAAATATCATAAATATTCCTAATCTCAAGTAGACCTGATAGAATGTTTTATAATTCATGATGCTTCATGACGTTGAACAGTGTGGAACACACCTCAGCCCAGAAGTCATTATACGACACAGCAGAAAATGTCATTGTGTGTCCAAAATCAAAGTAGGCTGTTTGAGAGGCAGACTCTATCCATTTTAGTTCATGCTACTTTTACATTGTATAAATGGAGCTTGCAAACAAACTTGTACATTGTTTATTCAATTGAGATGTCTACATCTTTCATTTTTTGTTATCAAATCAAACTGCTCATATTAGTTTTTAATTAAGCTTACATATGTTAATGTGTACAAATCTTTCTAACCTAGGTTTTCAGTAATTTATTTGGTGAATTTCAAGAAATCCAGAGGATTGATTTTTGAGGGAGTGATGAGGCAGAAGTAATAGATACCTTGATCTTCCTAAATTTGAACAGAGACCTTAAGGAGTTCAACTTCTGCTGTGTTCCTGCTTTCAAAGTTGAAACCAGTTAATGACCATTCTCTTTTATTTTGGCATCCCTCACATAGTAGAATAATATTTATTTTTAATCACCCAAAAGATACAGGAAAAACAGGAATGAGTTTGTATCAAAGATGTTCAGTGCAGCATTATTTATGATGATATATATTTCTAAAGCATCCAGACATCCAGGTGATTTGATTAACTAAACTTCATTACATCTATGAGATAATATTATCTATTTATCTATCTTTCTATCTATGATATTTAATGAGAAAGGGAATGAAATAAATAAATAAAAGCATTCATACACTGTAATTCCAATTTTGTAAAAAAACATCCAACAACCAAACACACAGAATAAGTAGGGAAGGAGTGATTATTCCCCAGTTGTCAAGCATAAGAATTTTTTTTTTAAGTACGTTGCTGCATCCTACAAAATTTTGACATGTACATATTACTTTTACAATTAAAAAATAGTAATGAGTCATTGTTACTATGTGCTAGGCACTGTTTTAAATACTTTACATAAACTAACTAATTTAATCCTCATAACCACCCTTTGAGATAAGCACTACTTTTACTCCATTCTATAAATGATGAAATTGATATTCACGGAGGTTAAGCAATTTGCTCAAATCATGCAGTTGGTACCCAATGATGCCAAGATTTGAACCCAGGCTGCGTGACTCCAGACCCATGCTTTTAGTACACATTCTAAAGAAAACCAGTTGTCCAAACAGCATATTTGTGATTACATAGTTACTTAAACTAAACCTTATTACCCAAGAGGATAACATTAGCTCAGGCAAACCCAAGTATATAATATCTAAATCTGAATAAAAACAAGCACGTGAACATATTTCTGATGTCAAGGTTCAGAGTTGTTTAATTTTATATAATTCAATTTTCTTTATTCTAATTGTAGACTCTGCTAACAATTTTATCATAGACAATTTTGGCCTTCCACTTTCATGCTCAAAGAAAGCATGATATTAAAGACTGGGCTCTTGTAGCTATGTCTGTGTGTTGCCAGATAAAGGGGTGGTCTTCTGGAATAGGTCAACATGGAGAGACTAAATATGCCAAAAGCCCAAAAGAAACAATTTCTTAGCTCATGTTCTCAAATTGATTACAAAATTGTTGAATCTGCACTTCACTTTGAAATGTGTATAGTCACGAAAAAAAAATTACCTGCATTACATATGTTTGTTCTTATGAAAACAGCTTCGTTCAAAGAACAAAGTTCTAGCCATATAGGAAAGTAATTCCATGAGCCTATTGGCCCCGGTTTCTCTTGGCAGAGTCTCATAGTTCTTTAAAACGCTAAATTTAAATATGCTCAAGAGACATTCTCCAGGGTTCTAAGCAAATAGAACAGGGAATGGTTGCAAATCCTGCTCTCACCTGCTACGTGCCTCAAGACTATGCTCTTACTTGCTTGTCTTCCTCACCAGTGCCTCTCATCACCTGTCTCTGTGGACCTTTGATCCTCAAATGGCCTTGAAGAGCTCCTGAGCCCTACGTGCTTAGGCTAATTCTCAGGGCTTGCACTTTGTCCCAGCCTTGTTTCCTGGTCTACCTGCCCAGAGGATGGGAAGACAAGCACCTCAGCCTGTTCTTCTGTCTTCCATTCCTTACAGTCACTTCATTTCACCCTGGGCTATTTTGTTCTGACTTCTGCCCTCCCAGTCTCATTTCTTCTCTAGCTTCTTCCAGATCATGCCCATTTATGCCTCTGTCCCATTTTCCTTCCTCTTGGGGAGAAAAAAGTAAATATTAAAAAAAATAAACTAACGATGCCCGGCACCACTAGTTTAATTAGTGTTCTTGGCATAAATGCAGTTCTCCTCTGAATCAGTGAAAAAAAAGACATGAATCTTAAAATTAAGCTGATCATCATGCAAACTAGTGTCAGTAAGCATTGAAGCTCATAAATGTACTGAAAGAGCCCTTCAAAATCTCCAAAGAACTTTTCTCCTCCTGTAATTCTGATGCGGGGTCGGTGAGCCGAGGAGTCGAAAGAAAGATTTCTTAGACTCTTAAGATCTGGCAGTAGTGCTCTTTTATTTAGAGAATAGAATAGCATGAGGACAGGACCCATGGGCAGTCAGAGCTTCTGCTGCCCCCACTGGCATGGGGACAGAGCCCATGGGCAGGCAGAGCTGCTGCTGCTGCCCCGAGTTGAGGGTTAGGGCTAATTTTCTAAGGCATGGGTATGTGAGTTATCTCTTTACAAGACAAAGGAAAGAACATGAAAAAAAATTAAAATGGTATCAGTGCAGGTGGGGTCTGGTCATTGGGTGATCCCATGACTTTTAGACAAGAATCAAATCGGATTAAGTAAAGGTTAGAAAGGTTAGAAGCCACCACCCTAAATCAGTTACATGAGATTGCCAGACAGCAACCAACTTAAGTTCTTGCCTTCCCCATTAAGAGTTTCTATGGACAAGGTCATCTCTCTTCTTCTTCCTGGTACAGAGAGGGAGGCACCTTTTACAGATAGAGATTTACCTTACAAATGTAAATGTGTCCCAACAAGGGCAAGTTCCATTCCCCAGAGCCTCCCTCCCTGTCCCATTTTATTGAAAGCAATCAGCCCCAAACAATCCCCATGCCAAAGAGACACATCCTGGGGTGGCCAATTTCAGGTCCCTACAAGGTCATCCTCCCTTCCTTCACAAATGCAAATGTCTCTCAAAAGGGCAAGCAAATTCCAGTCCTCAGAGCCTGCTTCTCATCTGCAGTTTTCCTCATCAATTCTACTTATTTTCTTTAAATACCAAATGCCCACATAACTACATATATTCTTCTTATTACACGTTTTATCAAGGTTCCAACAAAATTGTTCGGAATTTCGACCATTTTATAGGTTTTGTTTTGAGTGAGCCTGGAAGTCTAAGCAACATTTAAGCATTTCTCTATGCAATTCTCTGTTCTAGATTGGAAAGACACAGATAAACTCTCTGAGTCCTTCCTAAATCTTCGTTAATAAACTCACGGCCTCGTAGACTCCCTCATTCTGGTTCTTGTAGAGAATGTATGTCTTTACATATTTGCAGATTCATCTGTGAAACTTGAGATTAGCCTTTGGGAGCTTTGTGTTAATTAAAAAAGGGAAATCAATGGGCCTGTGAATCTACCTTTTCCTGGGGTTGATTAAAATCCAAGAAGAAATTAAGACCAAGTTAAACAGAAAAACTATATAGGTGGGAGAAATATTTACTGTGTACACACAACTCTCTCACAAGCACATACAAAATATGTTATTTTATTTTTTTATTGAAGAAAAAAGATATTAAAAAATCCAGTGACTGATTTTGCTTCTTGAACCAAATCAAATATTTTCTTGTCAGAGCGCTCATAACTGCAGCCTGCAGAGGTCATGGCCTTAACTTTCTCCTTCAGATGGTCTGTGAGTGGAATGTCCTTACGATTAAGGCTCCTTTTGTTTTCCTTGGGAGGGTTTTGCTTACACTGGCAAGCGCCTGAGACGCACCAAGGTTCTCGAGACTCTGTTTATTAGATTTTTATCTTCTTATCAGAGTCTTCCTTCTTAAATCATGTCAGCATTTTACCACTCTTCTGGGATTCCTGGTGTTTTATTGTCTATGAACTGCTTGGGGGGTGGTCAAGGAGGGAGCTAGCCTAACAAATATAACATTTATATAATAGTAGGAATGGGGAGGATGCTATGTTCTCTTATTATTCCCACACTCACGGATGCTTCCTCTCTGCCTGCCTGAGGGCCCCCGGGAAGCCCATCGTTTGCTCTGCCCATGCTTATTTGTCAACGAAGTGACATGGCTTCTCTGTGGACGGCCTGCTTTTCAGTCATTTTGAGTGGCTCTTTAAACCCACGTGTACTTGCTTAGACCATTTTTAATCATCCAGAGAGACCGTTGCGTGAGTGGGTGATTGCTTTGAACCTAAGAATGTTATTGGGTTTTAGTCACAGAGAGAGTCTGGATGTCAAAAGTCCATTCCCTCTCCTGTTCTAGCCCTTTCTTACCACATTGGTCTGAAACTTTAAACCAACCTCATGCTAAAGTGTCCGAACTTTGTAGCCTAAATAGCAAGCGTTGTCCAGCTTTCGATAAGGGTGGGGTTTTATGGGACAGTGGAGGGAGGTGGCGGGAAACCAGGAAATGCAGAGGAAGGCTCAGTGCTGGGAAAGTGAATCACCTCCTTTCCCTTTCATTGCGCCCCACATGACTCATACGAGTAGCATTTTTTTAAATCATAAGCTGATCTTTCTCAGTTACACACATTTTTTAAAACATAAGTTTTAACCAGTAAGTTTAACTAGAAAAAAAATCTTATCAGAGAAAAGATCCATATCTTTCCATTGAGGCCATAAAGCTTGTTGCTGTGTTGTTGCATACTGCTTTCAGAATTCGTTAAAAACTGTAATCCTAATAGAATAAAACACGAACTCCTAAACAGGTTCCAGGACAGGAGATTCCACTGATATGCAAATCCTCTTGGATATGAATTGGTTTTTATTTATTTCCCATACGCTCATACACGGGAAGAATTTGACCTACGCCGGGGGAAATACAGTCATCAAAGAGCATTAATGTGTTTTCCAATGTTCATCCACCCCTTCAAAAAATATTTATTGAGTGCTTACCTGCGTGAGGCGTTGTTTATCTTGGAATCCCCAGTCCACGGGGATACTGGAAGTACTGCCGGGTGTACACACTTTCATCATTCTGGGCTGTGCCTGAGAACATAAAATTCTCTTTCCGCTGGTGAGTGGCTGTCTCACTCTGACTCCTTGCTAGGACCTCAGGGTATGTGCAGCATTCCACAGCAAGGAAACTGTGAATTCCATGGAGAATCAAGTAGGTTTTTTTTTCTTCCTCTAATGAATCTTCAACGACTATTTTTTTTCTTCAAGAGCATTCTCCCAACTTATTAAAGCAATAAGTTCCTGTGGAAAAGTGCTTAACATAACAGTTTTGTGGCCAGATTTCCCTTCCAAATGATAACATCGCAGCGAAGGAGGAGCACAAGGTTTGGAAATTTGGGACTGAATACTACCAACATGTTTTTTAAGATAAAAATGAATAATTATGAAAGAGGTTTGAAATTTTGTCGTGAAGACACACGTCCATTTTTCAACTGTTTCTATTTAATTGGATTTTTTTCTCAAATTCTCTTCTCACTCAAGTGCCGATTTGAGCACTCAGTCTCTTGACTAACCCACATACTCAGACTTCATTTGCAAGATTTTCTGTGACTTGAGTATTCTAACTATTTAGGATTTTCCTTACTTCTTCAGCATCATCATAGTTTTCACCTTTGTAATTAATTTACCCTTTACAAAAAATATATAGTTATGAATAAAATCCTGATCTTTAATGGAACGTGACACATAATTGTTAATACTGTATTGTATTAAAACACGCAGTAGGACTATCAGTATCCGTGAAACTTAAGCTTCCAGGCTTTCTGAAACTAGTGAAATTAAATCAGTTATCTCCTTGTTGGTGCCATTATAATAATCTTTCAGAGATACTATGGTTGACCCCAGGTCATTCATTCATTCATCATTCATTCATTCATCATCCATTCAGCCAAGATTTATTTATCAGCCTTTATCTTCCAGTCCTAGTGTTAGGTATTAGGGGGAGGAAAAATCAGACATAATGATTGTTTTTAATATGAGCTCCTACTTGAGTTCCTTTGAGTTTCACTGAAATGTAAACAAATATTTATAATATAGTAGGTAAGTGTTATTTGGTGTCACAAGGAGAGAGTCACTGATGGCCTGGAGAAGACCCAACCAAGTTCTGAGTCAGGTCCCTAAGGAAGAGTAGGAATTTGGGGGAGGGATTTATATTGCAGGCAGAGAAGTATTAGGCAAGGGCAAAGGGAAGAGAATAAGCACGAATCAGCCTGGGAAAGCCACACGGACGAGAGTGATGGGAAGTGATAATCAAAGTTAAAATAGCATTTGCTTATGAAGGGCTCCTGTGCATATTGAGGAGTTTGGTGATGTTTGCCCCACTCCCTGCCCCCTATTTAAAGTAAAAAAAGTTAATTTTCCGATAGTATGTGGTCAATCAGCCTTATTAGTCCTAACCTAAGAAGTATTAGCCTTACTAACTGCAAACTTTTCATTACATTTTGTGAGTTCACCAGGAGACATTATTGTATTCATTTTATCTATGACTATTTTGTCAAACCATTGCTTTTCATCCATCTTATAACAATAAAACAACAGGTACTCCAGATCCACAACGACGTCCAGGCAATCACGTACACCTTACTCCTCTGACACACATGTTCCAGCAAAGTTTTCAAATATTCACTTCTTGGAACCCTAATTTACTCTGCACACGTGGAAAAACATAAAGGAAAACAAAGGAGACATGGTCAACAGATCACATATGTCTAATTTCCTACTTAAGAGCCACTGGCAGAGACGAGATGTACCAGTGGCGGGAAATAACTAAGTAGGATCGGAGATGTATTTATGTGTGAAGTCTTTAAAGCTAATTCTACAGCTCTATAAGAATACCTATTTGTTCCTGGAAATATAACCCACGTCCTCCAAACTGTGTGGTGTGTTGAAGGTATCCAACCTATGGCAAAGTCCTTGTCCCAGTTAAGAAACAGATTGCCATTAAATTGCTGTATGTGTGTATGTGTGTGTGATCTACAATGCATAGTTTTTTGTTCTTATTTTACATATACAAAGTGTCATTTTCCTGTAAAACTACAGGTGATCCATACTCAATTATCATTTATTTTAGAGATTAAAAATAAAATGGAATATTTTACATGATATGAAAGTAAACTTGTAGACAGAAGCAACTTAAGACTCAGAAAACAATGCAGAATGCTGTGCACTAAGGAGATGGGGACTCTGGAAGAGAAACACCTCAGGGCACAAACATCCAGATTTCAAAATATCAGATAGATTTCACTCACGCCTGAAAGTCACAGAAAAGCTTTGGTGACATGAAGTTTTTCACATGTGCTATGAATGCAGCTATCTAAGCAAAGTGTTATGATTCTAAGTGAGATTAAGAGAAATAAAAAACGTGTAGATAACTAGAAATACAACTATGTAAAGATTATAGAACAAAAAGTCAGCTATGACAAACTGACCTTCTAGATACTAAATTCAAGGGAAACTTGTTTATTTCATAGCTCAAGGCAAACAAGCCAGAAATTTCCTAAGCTACAGGTTAATGATTTTTCTTTACCAATGAGCATGCGCACACGGTCAACTGTACTTTTGTAACTTTTCTGCCAAAATCTTCAAACAGCCATATCTTTCAGTTTTTACTGAACAGATAATTATGCAAACTTGGGTAAGTGACCCTTCTCGATAATAGAATTTATTTGGAGAAAAGACCATATGGAAAGGCTAATGTTGTATCTAGTATTACATTAGACCTGCTGCAGTCAAATTCTACATTTAAAATAGTTTCCAAGGGATCACCCACTTTAGCTTCAGGTAAAATAACTAATGTGTCATATCTCATGGCTTGTTTTGTTTTTTTTCTTTCTCCCCCATTTCTGCCTCTTTCCCAGTAATCCCACATCTCCCCTACCCACTCCTTCACACACACACACCCCACTCCACACACATATACACAAACACAAACTGACACACACACACCACTACTTTATACATACACACTGACCTTCTGGATCTATTTTTAACTATTTTCTCTGCTCCTGCAGGATTATGGCAATGG
The DNA here is from genome assembly GCF_021613505.1 of Equus quagga. NCBI lineage: Eukaryota > Metazoa > Chordata > Mammalia > Perissodactyla > Equidae > Equus > Equus quagga. Next base: position 84,580,961 of record NC_060268.1, on the reverse strand, counting down.
CTATCAGTAGTGTTTGGAACTGGAAGTGTGTGGAGAAGGAAATCATAACACAGAGAGAAAAGTTGAAGGACAAAATTATTGACAACATGCGTCCCTCTAACTCTGCTTCTTTCCTCCCATGCTTGATGATTTCAGGTAGCCAAGCAAAGGTGGGTCTCGCTTAAGACCATATCCACAGAGAGATTCATGCCAAGGACTCCCTCCCTCAGCCTTGAAACTGAAGCAAAGGCAACATGATGCTGAAAGGAGAGGACGCCTGACCATCTGTAGAAACTGGTTTAATTGCAGCTTCTCTACAAAACGGCACATTGGAACTTCCTAATAAGTGGTTTTTTTGTTGTTGTTTTTTAATTCTAGATGTAGAAAATATAGCTTGGAAACTAAAGAAGACAAATAACTAGTATACGTGTAAACTGACACTGCTCTTTTTATAAAACATATTGACAATCTGTATCAGAAGCTTTTAAAATATGATGCCCACTGATCCAGTAACTCAAGGTTTTAGAATACAGACCAAGAAAGTTATCTGAAGCAAAGAAATGAAGTTTTATGCCTGATGCCCCATAGGGATCAATATTGTGTTATTGATAGTGGCAAAAACTTGGATATGAGAAAATATCCAACAGGGAAGTGGTTAGTAAATTAGAAAGTATCCTCATAGTAAAGTGATAAATTAAATTTCTATTCATGAATTCTTTGTAGTAACAAGGAAAATATACATGATAAATTGCTAAGTGCTAAGGGACAAAGCAGAATTCAAAATCCTGTATATAGGATGATCTCAATGATGAAACAAGGAATAAATAAACAAATAAATACTTAAAAGACTGATATTAAAATACCAGTAGAAGTCATCTGTAGATAGCATGATTGTGATAATATTTTCTTTGATACTTTTAAGTATTTTCCATTTTTTCACAACAAAAATGCGATTTTATAATAAAAATTTAAACTTCATTTCAAAAATATAATGGCTTTGATTAGCTGTATTTAATTAGCTTTATCAGTTTCTATTTTCCCAGTGGTTTTATCACTTAAACTACATTATGAGTGGGGTGGAATTCTTAGAGACAATGCAGGTTCTCTTGATACATTAAAAAACATATTTCCTTAAAAAGTCTAGATGGTAAGAGAAAGTAGATCAAGTATTATCTAAAGCTTGTGAATAGTGAGGCTAATACCAATATCTCATAGCTGGCATCCAATTACTAGAACATGTGGGATGTTTGTATTATTGTTTACAAATTACAGACAATCTGGAATATTACCGAAGTTACCAAAAACAACTCCGATAGTAGAAACTTAAAGTATACTATTACTCAGTTTATTTTTATAGCAAATCTGAAATATGGCTGATGGGAATGGATTAATCTCCTACTTATAAATCACTACAATTAAAAGAAATTTATATTTCAGTGATGGAGGAGACAAATATTTATTAAGTGTCTGTTGTTCCAGAACAAATTAGAGCTGCTTTAAATTCCGAGGCTGCAGCCCAGCGATAAAGAGCTCAGCCTCTGGAGTGATACAAATGGGTTTAATTCTCAACTCTGGCACTCACTGTGTGACCTTGGGAGATTCACATAACCAAACATCACATTCCTTATCTACAAAATGGGCATCATAATGGCAGCCATTTCGTTTGAGCCAGATAGACACTGAGGAAGCCATTTGTGCAAAGCTTCCCCAGAAACAGTGTGGCCCATTCCTGGACCTGTGAATCATCCAGTGAGAATGGAGGTTAGGGTACAAATGGGAACAGAAGAGACAAGTAGGTGAGGTTAAGCAGGCCAGATGCCAGAGGGCACTAGATTTAATGCCTACAGGTTTTGACTTTATCGAGGGCAATAGGGAACCACTGACTGGATGGAGCGAAAAGGGATATGCTCTTTAAACACTTCCAGAATTACAGGATAGGGACTTAAAAACTGCTCTGCCTAAATGGCCAGTAACTCGTGTATCTTGTTCTCGGTCATATTTGTGTAGAATGGCATTGCTTATAAAAGGTACAAAAAGTCTTTAAGCTAGCCTTCTCTCACCTCCTGGGTGTTGGCCATGAGGGAGAAGCATCCTGTCCCTGGCTTAAGGTTTTCCTTAAGAAGTGAGGCTATGTGGCAAAACTATCTAGTCCTTTCCCTCACTCACTCCACCCTAGGGACGAAGTGGACTCACCTGATGGATGACTTTGGAGGGATGAACTGAGCCCACCCTGGCCCAGCTGCTTCCCTGCCTGTCTGCGGGGTTGTAGTCTCTCTTGATCTACAAGTTGGCTTAGCAGAGAATGCCTCACCCCGCGATGGAGAGCTCCCTGGTTTCCAGTGCTGTCTGACACAGGACAGTAAACTGAATTCAATAGCGTACTGTGGGAAAAACCACTTGGCTCCCAGACCTAAAGCAATACTCTCCAACCCAACCTGAATAAACATATTTTGATCTCAAGGTACATGACTCTTATCTTTCCCGGCTAGCTCAGAATTAGCCCTCTACAAACCTCAACAATAATTCTAGGAGGAAACTGTATCAGCACTTCAGTTTTTAAGGTACTCAGCACAGAATGAATATGTTTAGCCAGTAGAGTAGAACAGCTTTATAATACCAGTAATGGAGAACCTAACAGCTGCCTCATATGTTAGACGTATTACCGGATGGTCATGTAATTATATTACAAGGGACAAGATAGGATTCATTTTCCATCTAAATCCATGTAATGACGAGCTGCGCTAGCATACGGTTCTTCTGAATATAGGAAAATTTTGCTGGGCAGACCTATCTTGTTCTTGCATGCCATTAAAATTCTGTCAGTTGGTAACAACACGATTGCTAAAAGCCCTTCATGTCATCAGACATTATGGTAGCGTCAGCCAAGGAATGTCACCATTTTGGCCATAATGGCTGCAGTGTGTTTGCTACTGTAGAAAGATATGCTGAGGCTTATGGAATTTTCACTAACATAATTATATGGTTATAATTATAATTATATGAATTAATACCCTGTGGATGAACAAAAGATCAAGTTACTTTGCCAAATTCATAATCAACAATGAAAACGTTACCACCATTTTGAGACTGTTAACCAAAGTTAACCAGCAAAGCATGACATTAGTTCTTAATATTTGTTCAACCCTATGGCATTTCACCCATATAGAACGATGACGTCCATTTTATAAAGTTACATTGCAATCATCATAATAAGGAATTTGGGGATCATTTAGAGAATTGGAAATCACTGAAGGGAGTTTGTTCTGCAGAATTAGTTTAGCAGCATAGTAGGAAGAAATGGACTGAACAAATGGCTTCTAAAACAGGATACTGATACCAAATTTCTAAACTATTTGAAGCTGTCACATTGAATTTTTCTGCTAAATAGCAAACAACTAAACTAACCACTAAGGTTTCAATGATTAAGGAATGTACACTTTCTAATTCCCTGAGCTTACATGGCAGATTCTGTCTCTTTTCACATTAATGGGTTTTATATTTCTATGTGACATCATGAAGCACATTAAATTGTCATTATGCTCCTGGCTTCAATCCACCAAAACTGGGGAGAAAAAAATGTATCCTTTTTCTGCCCATCTTGCTTAGGGATTTCTTAAAAAGTCAATTGCTCCTCTATCGAGAGTAACAATAATACATGTATACATACTTTAAACCCATACATGCACAAGAAAAGACATATTTTTAAAGGAGCAGCCGGAAAAGTTATCTTTTTCCCATCCTCTATCAATTCTTTAATTTTGCCATTACAAGGCTAAAATACTTCATAGTAAAAACAGCTGCAAAAAATGAGGACACCTACAAAAGCATAACACTGTGTTTCAGTAATTCATCAAGGGTATGATTAATTCAGCAGGGAAACTACCAAAAGAAGATGAGCAACGATTATTCTTTTGTTGCGAATACAAATGGTTGTCTATCATCCTTATTAATTATTGTTATTATATTATAATAAGAATACCTGATGGGGACTGGATTGTTAGACAGTGAGCTGTACCCTTTTTCCTCAGTCAAATACACTGGCTTTCTTTCTCCCATAGATAACATACATAAAGGTTATTTCTACAAAATGCATTTGGTATGCCTCTTTTGTGCTAAATGAATTTGCTTGAAAGCAGAAAAATTTTCATCATTACACATACAGTCCACATGTTTTGGACAGAGCTATTGTACCCTTTACGTTTCCCCCAAATTATGGTCACTCTTACCTGTGATTTTGTACGTTCTGTTCCCTCACTCTAAAACACTCTTCCCTCTGTCCTCTATCTGATCTCTTTTGGACTAGTTAACTCCCTTCTTACCTTCAGATATTAGTTTAGATATCACTTTCCCTCCTTTCAACAAACTGCAATAATTTGCCCACATACTTAGTCTCATAGCATCACTGTTGTGGAAATTATGTAGCCATTGTAGTTTTTTGTTGCTGTTGTTGGTATGCATATTGAATCATTAGCCTCCTTGGAAGGAGAAAAACTTCATGGTTGTCTTAGCATGTATATCAGATCCTCGCAGGCTCACTTGTGCCCCAGGCCTTTGGTTATTCATTCGCATCTCAGCTAATGCTAGAAAGCCCAGTTCTGCAAGGTCTCCACCCAGTGTCGTAGATACACAGCCCTACAGCACCTCACTTCTTACTCATCTTTCCCCAAGGCTTGATGACTCAAGTCAAAAATGCAGGAGAATTAGTGGTCTGTATGGCAAACCTTTGACCAATAGAAGATCAGAGCCAGTAGATAAAGTCTTCTTCCTTCCTCCTCCAGGATGCTCTGTCCTGAGGCTCAGCCATTTAAATGATGTCTTGGAAAGCAGTGATGTGAGCGCTATTATACTGTGGTAGCTGGCTCCATAACAAACTTCATAGGAACTATTCCTTTTTCCCTTTCTTACTCTCCTTTTCCCTCCATTTTGCTTTCCTGGGACTGTACTCCCTACCAAACAAGTAGCACGTAGGCTGTTTTCTAAGGCTCTGTCTCCTGGAGAACTCAGGCTAAGACAGACAGTAACGAGCACGTGATAGTTGTTTAATAAATTGTTATTAGTTGAATGAATAAGAACTTTTAGAATTAAAATGTTAAAGACACACCCCCTCAAATATTTTCTGCCAGTTCAAAATCTGGTGTACACAGGGGAAAAGTAATTCAGATTTAGAGTGAACTAACATCCAATCTACAATCGTTAGAACTAAATTTCAAACAGGAGGACTATATAGCTACAGATGTTTTATCCATTGGTAATTTCCAAAGAAAAAATAGTTATTAACTCTGAACTTGCTCTAATATTTTCCCAAAAGGCTTGAAGTGCTATTTAGCATAACACTTGGCTATCACTCGTAGGATAGAGAGCAGTTTAATGGCAAGAGAAGAGGCTGGGAGACAAACAACCATGTTTTAGTCACATGTCAACTCACTATCAGCATGAACTTAGTTAAGCCAACTAAATATTTTGAAATGTGGTGTCCTCACCTATAAAGTGAGATACCCAACTATACCGTGTACTTACAAACTAGATCCACTACCAAAGTCCCAAGTCTAGAATGAGAAGGGGAGAAAGAGAATAAGAAGGACCATGACTGAGCTGTAAATTGAAGAAGTCAGATGAAAGAACAGTCACAGAGCAGTACGAATGTGCTGTGTCAATTTGTAGATCTTTGCCTGGAAACATCAGATAGGAGGATGACAGCCGTTCCTTTCGGAGTCAAGATTCCACAATTCATTGACTAATTCAAAAATGTACTATTGCAGGCCATAGGAGGAACAAGCTGGATAGAAGACTAAAGAGGGAGATGTCCAGGAGAAAAAAATGAACTGGCAGTTTATCTGTTGATTTGGGGGAAAGGAGGCACTTTTTGCTGCCAACATAGGAGCCATTTCTCTCTTTGTCTATGCTACTAGGTTTTATTTGGGCTGCAATCTGCCCAACTCCAAGGATGAATGGCCTAAACCAACCATGGAGTCCCATTCTCAACTGCCAACAATTCATCTAATACAGACGTGTGAGCAGTTCTGGCTTATGAGATATAAGTGCAAGGCTTCAGGGAGATTCTAAGAGTTTGCTCCCTGGTAAAAGAAAGCAACCAAAGGTAAAGGACATTTGGGCTCCCGTCATCTTCCTTCCTGCTCCTGCCTGTGTGGTAAAGGACATGCTTCTTGAAGCTGCAGCAGTGGTCTTGGGACCATGGAAGAGATACGGCCAACACTCTGAGGATGACAGAGGAGAAAGACAGAGAGAGCCAGGTCTAAACTACCTCTACTAGAACCACCTACTGCTATAATTTTTTGTTACATGAGATTATTAAAAGGTTTTTTATGAAAAAAATGCTATTTACCTTAATTGGGGAGAGTAAATCTATATCAGTAAAAATAATTTTAAAGTGTTACATGAATAAGCACAGAAAGGAAACAGTCAAAATGAATGTATACAGGTGAACAGAACACAAACCATAGAAGTCTAATGTGTCACAAGGAGTGTTGCAAATGCCTATTACATGATCACACACATACACATGTTCTTAAAGATTTGGTGTTCTTACCAAGCCCCTGTAAGAGGAGAAACCACAAAAGATGGCTAGAACAGTAGACACTGTATGAAAGAAAATTAACGATTTGGAAGATAGAAAAATATCACAGAGACATAAAGTGATAGAAATTCTGGATGAGGGAAAAATAGACTTGGAAGGTAGAAACAGAAGGTCTAATGTACATCTGAGAGGAGGCACAGAGATAGAAACTAGAGAGAAGAGTAGAAAGTCAATATTCGAAAGATAAAAGACGAGAAATTTTCAGAAAAGAGAAAGAATTCAGGTAGTTAAAAGTTCTAAGTACTAATTAAGATAAATTTAATTAAGCCCATACCCAGGTATTTTGTATAGACTTCACAAAATCTGCAGGATATTTGTATAGACTTCACAAAATCTGGAAGAGAAAGTCAGATCACTTATAAAGGCATGACAATCAGATAACAGCTGACTTCAGGCACCCCTGGTCATTTTGGGGGCTAAAGTCATTGAGTATCAGATTGAAAAAGAATCATGGGAATACAGCTTCATGCAATAGAAGGACTACATTAGAATTAGAAATCCTGTGGTCTACTATCAATTCAGCCCCTAACTTCCCGTACTGTTTCTGTGTTTGTTTTCTGGAGGATGGAAGGGAGAGGTTGGGGGTCAAGGATTCTGCAATTTAGTGGGCTCCTGGTCCATTCCCTTGATGTGTATCCTGCTCAGTTCAGACCCTCAGCCTCCCTGATCCTCTTCAACAGCATCTTACTGGTCTCATGTTTTCCACTCACATCCTCAAAGAGCTCCAGGCTCTTGGCTGTGCCTTTTCCATGTCTGGGCCATAGGGGAAATAAACGAACCTTTGATATTCTAGAACAAGTGCTGGTCTTTAAATCACTTCCAAAGTGTTTGAATCCCTGACCCTTATCACTGACAAAAGAAAAACATTTATAATTTCACAAACAAGACTTTATTCAAAGATTGGACTTACATAGTGAATGCAGAATTGAGAGTTTTATGTCTTAGATACCCACTATGGAAAGGCCTAAAAATGAATACATACACATACATAGATAAATACATACATAGGAATTTAAATTCATTCTAAAGTCAGAAGGATTTGGTGTGTGCAAAACTTGGTATAAGTGTGTATGGATGCATGTTAATTTATGGATTTTTCTGGTGAAAACATCTCTAGGTTTCATCAGCCAGTTAAGGCAATATATTGGTTATACCAAAATATATATAATATCCCAAATATCTCTATTTGTACAATTAATGGATAATTTGGCAACTAAGTTTTTATAATTCTTATTTATTATCTCCCAAGTGCAATCAGAATATCTAGTTTGCTCCATAATTTGTTACAGCATAAATAAAGATCCTCTAAGCTTTAGTATTCATGAAAAGCTCATCCTGAGTTGGAAATGGCTCACATTTTTCTTTCTTTACCTACGCTAGAAATCTCCAGCTTTACCAAAAAAAAAAGTTTTAAATAAGAGGAGCTGTTGGTTAGCTTCATTGAATGATAACCATTTTAATTTTAAAAAATACCAAAATTAAAATATTAAAATTAGAAGTAAGGATGCTTTGAGTTAATTAACATATTGTTGCGAGGAGTTTAAAAATTCCTATATATTATGAAAATCCATGAAAATTGCAGAAGCATAGAATCTTACTCTAGAAAAGTCAGGCAGCAGGAAACCAGGTATTTTGGACACCCGTGTTCAAATAGCTAGTGTGAGTCCCACAACCTCCCAACAAGGGCTTCGTAACCTACCTCAGAGTCACAGCCTTCTTGTTTGGTGTGTAAGGAAAGTAGGAAAATCAGACTTCTCAAAGACGTAGTAGACTGTTGGCTTGTTTGTTTAAACCTGCTTTCCAGGATTAGCCGTATCTTACTTTGTGAGTTTGAGGCTGAAGGTTAGACAAGGGTCAAGTAGGAGATTTCAACACATCTGATAGAGGTTTGTTCTTCGTGAGAAGAGGAAAGCTTTTCACCAGTCGGGCCCAATGCCCCCTGTCTCAAACTCTTTGTATTATTTGTATGTGTAAGGAGGCCCAGGGCAGCACAGGGCAATTTTAAACCCCAATGCACAAATCCATAACATTCATCATTATCTATCTTTGGGAACTATTACACAGCCTCAAAGCTTGCTGTTCAAATATGGCTGTTGCATTAGCATTGACAAGGTCACACTGGATTGCATTAGTGGATTAGAAACCAATTGAAGCTTTTTTTGTCAAGAGAAATTATCACAGCTAAATATTTGTGAAAGCAAAACAAAAGAGTATCCTTAGATATTTAAGAGCTATATTTACTCTCTATTCTTTTTTAAAAAAAAGTCTGCAGTGATCTTAAATATTTTTTCACAAGTGACTGTTCATTCTTTAAACATATTACTCTTTGTTCATGGGGGTAGATTTCAATTTCAAGTACTTTTATAAATCTCCGAGAATGGAACTAAAAGTTCCACCTACCTCAGTGACGTCACTGTTTTCACAGCTATATTTTAGCAGAGAGAGAGAGAATAAAGAATAAGAAAAGCTGTAAAGACAGAGCATGGCTGACCCCTGCCTCACACCCTCAAAGTTCACACTATGAACTGAAGCCACACAAAACTATTTGTGACATCTCAAGGGGGTTAGGGGCTCGGGGAATGGGATGGGGAGATGATCCCTGCTCCCCTCCCCAAACCTTTGCACTGACTTCTACTCCTGCCTCTGGGTCTTGGTTGGAAGACTTTCTCTGAAAGTTTGCTGCATATTTCTAACAGTAGCCTTATCGCCCTATATTTAATCATCTGTTTCCTTGCCTATCTTACTTGCTAGACTATAGTAAACTTCTGTCTCATTTGCCTCTGTGTCTGTAGAGTTTGACACAGTTCTGAGAACAGAGTACGTGCTCAATAAATGTTTAACACTGAAGTCACACCTACTTGTTGTAAAAAGATGCACCCTTCCCCCCCCGGACACACTTAGATACACATAACATTCAATGTCCGTGTGACTGAATTCACTATATTTAACTAGCTGTGTTGTCTTTTAGACACATCTCTTCTGTCCTTCAACTGTCATGGTTGCGTGCTGCCTGGCTCTGCTTTCCTAACTTCTCTGCTACTTCTTCTGAATTATGTAAGGCATCTTAAACACCTGGCAATAAAATCTTTATATGCTTCTTTGCGCTCCTCATATAAGAGCCATAAATGAAAGAGGAAACTATTTTAAAATAATGCAATAATATCATAAATAAGATCAAATAGCATCCTGTGGACAAAACAGTAAATAAAAAGCAAGGTTGCTGTTGAAGTTGCCCAAGCCCCAATATAGAAAGAAAACAAGACAAATATATTTGAATTACATGGCAAGTCAAATTTAGTGCAACTGTATTATAATTTAATAATTAAGCATTTTTTTACATTGATTTCTAATTAAACCTCAAAGCCTTTCAGCTTTCAAATAATATTCCACCAATGTTCCCTAGTATGGAGGCCTGCACTAGCAAACAGCTCATAATGCTCTTAACCTCAGCATCCTGTGTTTTATTTTAAAGTTGAAATGACCATATGTAAAACTGCTCATTGCATTTTTCTCATACCCTGTGATTTTATTAGATAATTGTTTGGAATTAACCATGTAATTAAAATTATAGCGGTCACCTCATCCTATTCAAGAGTAGTTACAGAAAAATGACCCAAATGCCGCATGAAATATGGTGGGTGTGCTCCCATGGTTTTCATCCTAGGATTCTAACACCTTCTTACCTTACATTGTCAATAAATAAGATCCTCATTGCTCCTGAGGATCACAAACGTCTCTTCCTAGAGACTTACTCTTGCCAAGTCAGATCTCATCTTTGTTCCCATGTCTTCCCTACCTGGAATGTCCTTCCCACTACTGCATACCCATCCAAAACTCGCTCTCTTTTAAAGTGTGCTGCTGTCTTTTTTCACTTCTTGAGGGCTTCTTCAAACAAAACAATCCTCAGTGATACATACCTTTCCAGGTTAAATATGGCAATTTTCCACAACCTCCCAATTTATCAGTTGGTAATATACTGTATTTCTTTGCTCACTCATTATTTTATGGTTATTAGAAGTGGCTCCCCAATGAGCCCATAATAGAGGTTGCGAACTCTTTCTGTAAAGGGCCAGACAGTAAATATTTTAGATGTTGCAGGTCATACAATCTCTGTAGCAACTACTAAACTCTGCCACTGTAGGGTGAAAACACCCATAGACCATCTGTAAATGAATGAGAATGTGTGTGTTTCAATAAAACTTTATTAATTGGCACTGAAATTTGGATTTTACATACGTGACACCACGCATTATTCTTGTTTTGAATTTTTTCAACCATTTAAAAATGTAAAGACCATTCTTAGCTCACAGATCACACAAAAACAGGTGGCAGGCTGGATTTGGCCCACGGGCCATAGTTTCCTGACCCCAGGATTATAAACGTCTTGAAGGGAGAAACAGGTCTTACAATTTTGTGTGTCTTCCATGGTAACCAGAACTGCAACAGTCTCTTCTAGAGCCCAACAGTTGTTCATCATTCACATAGCTTAAAGCTTAAGTTGCTCATCATTCACATAACAATTTTAGCTGTCTAATTTGGGAATGTTAGGAGGGCACGTAGGGACTCTAAAAAAACCAGAGAGATTTTAGAGGTTGAAATTCCCAATGAAGAGGGAAGCAAAGCCTCAACTTCCCTCGCAACTTTGCCAAGTTATCTGGATGTCTATGTTCAAACACAGTATTTCTTTGAACTAAGCAGAATCGCAGAAAGGGCAGAAGGCAGGCTCAGAGCTGCAGATGCCATTTTGAATGCAAGCTTCATATGGTCTCCGTGGGAGTCTGTAAAACCCAGCGCTCTGCTCTGTGGGAGTTCTTCACTTTTAGCGTGATGGCTCTGTATTTAATTACACTGTATATTTTCTTCTTTAGAGCTGTGATACAGAAAGACAGAGATGCAGAGAGTGGAAGAGATAGAGACAGCAAGAGCTGTACTCCAGCCCTGTAGATAAGGAACATCCTCAACATCCAAACCACGAAGCACTTAAATACTCCCCCTCGACATTATTTATCTAGAATGCTCTCTTTGAGTTATAGTACCAAAGGGGGGAAATACTCATTTAATGAAGAGAGAGTTTGGTCCAGTTTAAAAGCCATAATTTTGTATGCATGTCAGAAAAACACATAATCTGAACAATAAATTCACCCAGCCAGACTGAGGGCCCACTTGCCACTGGAATCTGTTTTTCTTTTTAATATAATGAGGCGACATCCCTTTCCTTGGAGAGGAGAGTTCAATAGTTTAATTTTTGTTAACTGAGATCCCTTGTACGAAGGTAAATTACATTGCCTTTTCTATTACTAGCTCTGTTAATTGTCAAGCAATCAGAGTTTATGCACTCATCCAAGACAGCGGAGAATTTCCCATAATGTTACAAAATAAAACCTGACAAAGCACAATAATCTTTAGTTTATTGATGTGCTACCAGGCTGTTGAAAGCATCAGATCAGTAATGTGCTTTGGTTAGGAAATTGGGGTCTAGGGAGAAATATTGGGAGTAACAGAGAGAACATCAGGGCTTGCAGAAAAAATATATTAGGAGTTAAAAGGAAAAAAAAAAATGTTTGTGGTGGGATTTTAGATTTCACGAAGAAAACACTGAGAACTTATAGGGATTCTGAAGGAAAACACATCTGGGGTGGACAGATGAACTTTGGCCCCAGCGGCCAAAAGAGATTTAGTTTTTTGGTGGGGGGAGGTGCCGCATATCATAATATAAATAACACACACAAATGCCAGACTTCCAGAAAAAGCCCACTCTGATGATATTTATTGCAAATTATGAGAGCTCCTACATTATGGTTTAATGAAAAGCTGGCCAGGATGCCAAAGCTGAATCTAGATTTGGCTTAAAAAGGTTAAAAGTAGGGGCTAAACAAAATCTCCCAGTTGCTCTTCTGGATTCCTTAGAAATCTGAATTTCCGATGCTGAGAAAAAGAATTCAGTGTTTGCTTTGAGCCTTGGGGACTTCTACGACCAGCAAAATTTATTTTTGGAGTTTGATTGCCATCTCATCACGCTGTTTCCTGTGCTGGTCAGTTTGTCCCCTATTCCATGTCCAATAAGGGGTCTCACCATGCCAGACTCCCCAAGGACCCGCAGGTGTAGGTCGAGGTGAGGCGCTCTGGCTGTGTCAGTGGGAGCAACAAGCGTGTGGGGCCACAGACTTTCAGGCTGTGCTTCCTTCTAAGCAGTCGGACAGTTTGCGTCTCCGTTTTGAAGTCTGACTTTTGTAGGCATATTGATTCTAGGAATTAAGATTTGGGCCGCTTTATTAAATTGTTCCCTCAGATTGAGATTTTCAGCTCTAAGAAACTAAATACTTTGCTTACTGATAGAAAGCGTATTTTGGAAGCAGGCTTATGTTAATATTGTAATCATCCTCAAACTTATTTTAGGAGTCACAGGAAAATAATGTAAATACCCTCCAATATGTGCAAGGAAAATGTTGATTAAGCTACTATCTTCACAACCCCAAATCCAAGCGAACTAAAGGCAAAAAAGGATTATAAATTTCTGGTTCGGCAGTTTGATATTTAAAAAAAAGGATGAGTCGAGTGAAGAGTTTGTGAGCACATACAAGAGGTAGGTGTGTGTATATGTGTAGGCGTGAGAGAGAGAGAGAGCAGGAGAACAAGAGATTGAGATCTCTACCTTGCCATAAAAGATGGCAAGGTGATAAATTAGCGCTCTCAACTGAAATTGATTACTTTGTGTTCCCATCCAGTTCACACGGCAGCCACACAGATGCTCTGAAACACCTTAATGACACATTGGAGAAAACTTCTCAAGTGGGCCTCGTGCACTATTCTTTCCCTTCCTCCCCCCATTGGCGCCGAGAGAACTGCTGTGTGTGCTTCATACATTAGGGAAAGTGCCATGCAAACATCCCCCGACTCCCTCTTGCACAGAGATGTCTTTATTCTATATTTCCGAATCCTTTAGACCATCCTAGGAGCCTAAATGCTAAAATGACAAATGTAAGTGATTTTGTCTTTTCAATGCTTGGATATATCTATCCCCCGCTCTCTGGAGAGGCGGCACATATAGCAGAAAGATGAAGCAGCATCGAGCCACCTAAAGGCAATCTTATCCAAGCTTGCCTAGCAAAGCAAAGCAAAGCTATGAGGCTTATTGCCATAATTGTAGATTAAATGAAACTGCCTAGTTTACTCATAGAGATTAAAAGGAACAGGTTACTAAAATATTTGAATTAAAGGAGTACTACACAAGATGGAATAATTTCAATCAAGCCCTCAGTTTTAAACAATTTAAGAAATCTCCCTATAGTCAAATTCCTAGTGGGCTGTATTGATAACTGTTGAAATGCAATCAATTCCTTCCCATTGCAACTGTGAAAATAGGTGAGGATCTGAGAAATGTCAGAAATATTCAGATAGGTATAAAGATTCCAGAGTTTTCAATAAAAATTGAATTCTCTGTTACTATAAGGATTTTTGTAAGTACAGAAGAAAATTTAAAAGTACCGTTTTAACGCTTGAGGATCTTACAGCTTTGAGGAACACCCAGGTTTTAATGTTTTTGGTTGTTTTTTTTAAGCTTGGCACCTGAGCTAACATCTGTTGCCAATCTTCTTGTTTTGTTTTTTTTTTCCCCTTTCTTCTCTCCCCAAAGCCCCCCAGAACATAGTTGTATATTCCAGTTGTAGGTCCTTCTAGTTGTGGCATGTGGGATGCCGCCTCAGCGTGGCCTGATGAATGGTGCCATGTCTGCACCCAGGATCCAAACCGGAAAAACCCTGGGCCACCAAAGCAGAGTGCGTGAGCTTAACTACTGGGCCACGGGGCCGGCCCCTCAGATTTTAACGTTTGTGTTAAGTATGTAACTGGCTCTGCTGAGTGCTGCAAAGATTGATCAGATAGTCTATGAGTTATTCATACATTATTTTCTATAGGTTTAAAAGCTGTACTTATATGTTTGATAATTCTAGATACATAACAATTCTGAATCTGTATTAACAATTTTTTAGTGTTCTATAGAATCTCAACCTCATGCACATATAATTTCCATTTGGTGATCCTAGACATTGAGCAGTTGTCACAAGAGGGATGATGATTTGATTGACTGTAGTCAATGTAGGACACTTCGGCGGCCAATTATAGATATAGGCAATGGTATAAGTTCCCTTTATATAAATAAAGCATATAGTTTACTACCCAATTGAACACAAACTTCCCCAAGTCCCTATCAAGATGCTCTGGGGTCTGCCCCGTGGCCTAGTGGTTAAGTTTGGCGTGCTCTGCTTCAGTGGCCTGGATTTGGTTCCTGGGCACAAACTTACACCATTTGACAACAGCCATGGTGTGGCAGAGACCTACATGCAAAATAGAGGAAGACCGGCACTGATGTTAGTTCAGGGTGAGTCTTCCTCAAGCGAAAAGAGGAAGATTGGCAATGGATGTTAGCTCAGAGCAGATCGTCCTCAGCAAAAAACAAAAAAGAAAAGAGAAGAAAGAAAAAGGTGCTCTGCTGCCAATAGAGTACCTCCCACCAACAGTATCCTATTATTTTCCTCAAGACACGCAATGCTCTCATTCTCAGAAGGGCTTTTCCTCTTCTGGCCTCTTCCCAAACTTTTCTGAGCCCTAGTTCTGTTTCTTCCTGTTCACCTGCTGCAAGCCACAATCCTCAGAACATTCCTGAGTATGAGACTATGTGAAATAAAGGAGAGTGGCCTGGTGACACCACTTCTAGCACAGCTGGACTGGAGGCATGCCTTAGTCCTGTTACTGCAAACATAGTGCAATAGTTTGCCTAATGATGTCCACACAAGCTAGTGATCCAGAAATGTATATATTTCCCAAAGAAAATCTTAAAGCATATATTGACAAAAACACGGGTTGTTTGCAAAGCAGAGGTAGTCTCTTATTAAGTAAAGCAGCTTTGAAACTTTTTCCACTCTTATTATAAAGAAATCACTGTTCAAGATTGTAATGTTTTAAAGCTACACTGTTAATGCCTTCTAATATAGGGGATCTGCGAGTTTAAAATCTCTACTTTAACAAAAAGTCTCCAAAAATGTAAAAGGATTAATTGTGTCTGAGTTTACATACCAGAGACTTGATTTGCATAAGAAAAGTAACTGTAACATGGTTAGTACTATACTTTTTGCTTTTCAGAATTTGATCTCTGTTGATTTTCTCCAGGCAAGCAGCCTAGTACATTTTCTATATGAAGATACTGAAATAACAGGAGCTCAAAGAATTTGCCCAAATTGACTGGTAACAGCCTGACTAGGTACGACTAGACTAAACCATAAGGGATGGAGGAGTGGGAGATTTGGCTGTGGTATAACTTGTGTCTCCAAGAGAGCTTTTCAATCCTACACATTTTCCACTACAACAGAACAAATAAAGCTGTGACCTATCTAATAGAGTCGACACAGAGCTGTTTTCAAGTAATTCGGACTGTCTCAGTACATTTCTAAAGTTCTGTGCTTCCCTCCCTCTGGGAAGCGGGAGTCAGATGGAGCCTCCAGGCCCGTTGGTGTACTTCCTAGAGCCAGAAGAAGGCCCTAGGCCTCTGGCTCCCAGAGATCACTGTTGCCAGCAAAATACGCATTTGGAGATTTTTGAGGGATGGTAGGAACAAGATTGATGGGAAAAGAAGGCACATATCTTTTTATCTCCCACCTCATTTTGTTGATTGATATAAGTACATCCTCTTTTACCTAAAAGAATCATCATATTCTAAACAAATGATTGTTAGATCTTTTTTGTTTTTAGCAATAGAATCTTTTCATAAATAAAATCTTATGTTGAGCTCCTTTTATATAAACAGACAAATGCTGAGCTTTCCTGAATGAAGACTCCTGGCCCCATTTTCGTGCCTCTTGAGATACCCCCTGAGAACCCTAGAACTCTGGAGAACCTAGGTTGAAGGTAATTCTCCTACACGATTGAATTAGAAACACATTGCCTTGAGCAGAGGCCTCTTCCTAACTCTGTGTTGTTGGGGAGTTGATTCCATCTCCCTTGCCTCATTCACTCCCCTTGCAACATTTCTCTCCTTGACCCAAGCATAAAACTCTGTTTCTTGCAATTTGATTAAATATTCCCTCATAATGTTGACAGAATTCCCTAGCAAACGCCTGTTACCTTCATCTTAGTTCAACGTCCAAGAACATCCTTACATCCTTACCATTTCATAATTATTTATTCAGTATCTTCTGTATGCCAGATACTGCGAAATCTGAAGATTTGTGTTTGGGAGTCAGGAGATTCAATTCCTTTGTACATAACTCTGCCTTACTTTGCCTCCTACTTAACAAACCTCAAAATTTTCAGAGATATTTAACCAAAAATGGAGAAATTCAAGTAGATAGGAAGAATTGTAATTTCGATGGGAATCTTCAATTTAATAGTAAAAGCACGATTAAGATAAGTGGGAAGTCACATACGATTACACTCAGGGAAGTGTAAGCAGATTTTGTAAAATAGTTGTTGCATTTCCTTGTATTGAATAAAATAATAAATTATTTGAATAGTTCCATTATCTATCCTTAACTGAAACATACAGTGCCTGTCCTATTTCTTCAAAAAGCTTGTTAATATGCAATCACCTAGTACAAGTGCTAAGTTTTTAAAGGTCACCCATGTTTTATTCATAAAGGGTGGTTTTCTGGAGGGGAAAAAGGTTACAATGTCATGTAATACCATATTCTGATGGAGGCTTTGCTTTCCAAGATATGTTCTAATGGATCAGATGGGGAAAGCCTGAGATTTGGGTGACAGAAAAGTGAATTGTTTTAGAGGTATCAATAAAACTTCATTTAGAGCCAGGAAAACTTTCAAACAGAGCAGAAAGATTTCTTCTACTTTTTAGCTATCAAGTAAGCATGGTAGCCTTTATTATTTATGTTGACAAATATTGTTTTCCCTGCAGGCAAGGTACATGAAAGTAAATATTTCCCAGCCCCCTTGAAGGTAAGTGGCCATGTGGCTAATTCTATCCAGTGAAATGTAAGTACAAACTACAGCATTTAATTGACACTGTGTGAGCCACCCACTCCCTCTTCTTCTGTCATGGCAACTGGGGAGGACAGTGTATGAAATGCATAGATTATTGTCTGGGTCACTGAGTTACTGCTTACAGAACCGTTGCCCAGAGTTTCGTCCAAATGCAAATTTGATTGGAAGGGTTCTTCATGGCTGAGAAATGAACATTTCTTGTGTTAAGTCACTAAAATTTTGAGGTTGTTATCTGTACGAATCTGGGTTCTCCAGAGAGACAGAACCAATAGGATATATATTAATATACACATATCAGAAGAGATTTATTATAGGAATTGGCTCACACCATTATCGAGGCTGAGAATTCCACGATCCGCCATCTGCAACTAGAGAATCAGGAAAGCTGTGGTGTAATTCACTCTGAGTCCAGGAGTCCATGGTCCAAACACCCAGAGCACCGATGTCTAAGGACAGGAGAAGATGGATGTCCCAGCTTAAGTGAAGAGCAAATATGCTTTTCCTCCACCTTTTTGTTCTATTCAAGACTTTAATGGATTGGAGGATGCTCATGGACATTGGTGAGAGCAAACTTCTTTACTCAGTCTGTGGATTCAAATGCTAATCTGTAAACACTCTCACAGAAACACCCAGAAATAATGTTTTACGAGCTATCTGGCATCCCTTAGTCCAATCAAGTTGACACAAAATTAACTGTCACCACAGTGTACTATAGTCTTTTCCTGACTAAGACATGACCAAAGATATCATATAAAATCTCATAAACATATGAAATATGGTGTAATGAATATTATACACATATGAAAATTTAAGTCTCTTCTTTCACAGCTAAGCTTAATCACCAAAAGAGGCTCTAAAATTTACCTAGTCTATCATCCTTTTATAGATGTTAATCCAATTTTCCAAGGTCATAAAAATTTTCTAGAGACAGAGAATAAAAAATAATTCAGATATTTGATTCCTAGTCCAAAGGTCTTTGTATAGCATGCAACCTGTATTTTAAGAGGAAATAAAAAGAGCTAGTACTTCCATCCTCGAAAATTTTATCTTTCCATTACTTTAATCTGCACTTTTATGTAGAAGGCCACAAAATTATCACCTTTAAGTCTTTTCCCTTAAATTTCTCAAAGTATCTTAAATTCCACCACAGAAACATGATATCACTCTATCTTTCTAGGGGCCATGTGTTATTCATCATCACATCCTCCACAATGTCAAACACATTTATTTGTATTAGAGCTCAATAAATGTTTGACTTTAATTGAATGATAATTTAATTTCTATTTTTTTCACCTTGATTAATTTGCACTATTTCTTTCTAATCCTTAGAATTAAAAACCTCAAGGTCATTTTTGATTTCTCCCTCTTTCTCAACACCAAGAGCCAAATGGCCACCAAGAACTTTCATGCCATCTTTACTCTGTCTCCAAAATCTATACTCTCTTTTCTTGACTAATAGTTCAGCTCTTCATTTCTCAACTGTGACCTATCTTTCTCATTTTAATCTCTGATTATCCAAACTTCCATACTGGTTCTGGAATTTAATCATATTTCCTAGCCTCCTCTCTATTTTATTTGTGCTTCTCTCTTGAAATTTTCCTCCTGGTCAAAAAGGACAGTTTTTCTGGAAAGAGAGAGAGAGAGACATGATGTAGTGGATTGGTTAAGGAAATAGTTCTTGGAGCCCAACAGATCAGCGTTTGCATTTAGAAGTCTAGCTTTAAAGTATAATAGATACATGCCTGTGGACGAATGAGTTAGGATTTCTGTGCTTCAGTTTAATCATACATACAATTGGGGCCTGACCTTAGCGATTACCTTTTTCGTGTTCTTAGAGGTCTCCTAAAATCTACTTATACACAAACACGCTTCTACACAAACACACACAACATTGCTGAGAAGTGTGGAAAGCATTAAATATTCCTTAGAGAAAGTGAAGGAAAGGCCCTACATCACACGGTTTCCAGCAAATCCCTTACTCTTCTACCAATGTGCACTCACCTCTCTCTGCTGTCTTACTTATTCTGTGTTTCAAATTCCTTGGCTTCTTCTTTATGTAGAGCAAATTAGTAACCAAAATTTTCTTGAGATTTCACTCTCACCTTCAAACAGCTTATAGAAGTGTATTTTCCAAGCGTATGGATTGCTTACCCAATAGCTTATTTTAGGTTTTCTCTCCATCTTTAACTTGGGATAATATCGTTATCCCGCAATGGTTAAATGTATGTGAATGCTTAGGACAGAATCTATTACATCCAAATACTCAGTAAATATTTGGTATCAGTAACGTTATTACAGAGATGTGAGTGCCTCAGTTGGTCTGCTTTTTGCAGATGACAATTACTACTGGTGCTTCTGGAGTCTATTTGAATCAGAATAAATATCAGCAGCTTAACACAAGAAAGATTAATTGCTAGCTCAAGTCATATTCTGATGTACATTGGGGGCCTCTTGGGGTCTCTCCTTTGAGCAATAACTGAGGGACCTGGGTTTCTTTCATCCATGTCATCATGGAAGGAAAAGAGCATAGGAGCTGTTCAGTCAAGCTAAAAGAGTCAGACAGCACTTCTGCCCACATTCCATTGGCTGTAATTTGCCATAAGGTCTGTATTATTTCTAAAGTAAAAATTATGGCTAAGCAAATCTCAAATAATATGTATGAGCAATATGTAGATAAACACTTGGTATGATTAAGTTAAAATAAGATTTACTGACATGATTAGAGAAGATGCATAACTTTGCTCTATCATTTTCTTGCCTACTCTTTTAGGTGGGCTGACACTAAGATGGTCCCCCATCATTTTCACCTCTTGATAGTCACCCCCTTGCTTCTAATCAATCAAATGTGGCAAAATGTAATGGGACTTCATGTCTGTGATTAGATTGCAAAAGACAGAACCTCCCTTTTGCTATCAGACTCTCTTGCCTTCTGGCCTTGTAAGACTGAATAAAATAAGCAGCCATGTTGCAGAGGCGTCTGGTGGCAAGGAACTGAGGTTCATGGTCAAACAGCTCTCCAGATACTGCATTCTGCCAGCAGCCTGAGAGGGCTAAGAAGGGGATCATTCCTCTGAAGTGTGGCTTTCAGATGAGACGCCAGCCCAGACAACACTGTGCAGCCTGGTGAGATACTCTGAAATAGAGGACCCACCCAGTTAAGCTGTGCCAAGAGCCTGACCCATGGAAACCGTGAGAGAATAAATATGTGTGATTTCATTATTTATTTATTTTTACGTGAATCACTTTTGTTGTTGTTGTTATATAAAAACTGCACATATTTAACATGGGTTAGAACATATTCATACACACATGAAACCATCACCATGATCAAGGTTGTTTTTAAGTCACTAAGTTTGTGGTAATTTGTTATACAATAATAGATAGCTAATATACCATTGTAGTTAGTGTTAAAATTGCCTGGCTTTTATATATATATATGAATATATATATACTTATATATATTTATTTATAAATAAATTCCATATATATATTCCAGTTTGAATTCAACTTAACAGTTTTAGAATTTATCCATAATTTACAGAGATGAACAGAAGTGTCTAGATTATCATAGAACACTCATCATGAGATTTGAACCAATATGAGGCAACATGGATGCTGAAAAACACAGGTTTATGTGAAATGGAGAAAGTTAAGCTTAGAAAAAATGGAAACCTTAAAATCTGTAAATATTAGTAATGCTAAACAAGAAAGGTGAAGCTGTATTAAACTTTAGGAAATATGTGAAATATTAGTAAAACTCTGAAGGTTAAAATGCTTGTTTGTTTGTTTTCCCTTAAAGAAGCTTAAAAAATAAACCTAACAGTTTTGGTAAGTTGTGTTTTTTTAATCCACATATATTTCTATCCCTTTTTAGCCAAAGTCACACATTTCTGCAATTTGTGTTTTAAAAAACCAGGTTCATTTTTTCAAAAATGACCCCTTCCCACACTGACCCCTTTTCTCACTCTTCGAATAGATTCAAAAAGAGCCCCACTATTCTATCATAGATCATGAGGTAAAACTTAAATTTTAAGGAAGTTGTTCAAAGTAAAGTGTACCGATGAAGTAATAACATAAAATACATTGGTTTAGGGGCTGGGTTTTATTTCTTAATATTGCTGCTGTTATATTTTAAGAAAATATTGTAATGAGTGATTTAATTATACTCCTACCCAGAGGCTTTGCACAAAGGATGCAAGTTTTATAATGCAAGAAATGGATTAAATGGCTTGTGTGTGTGTATAATACACACTCATTACGTGTCTGTGTGTGAAAAGAACAGTAAGATCAATGATTTGATGGTTGATACTCAAATGTTCAACTTGACCTCATTCCATTTTTTCCTCCTTAGAATCAGAAGACGGTGCCAAAAAATTTAAATGAAACCTCAAGAAGTTTCAGGATTTTTATTTTGCCTTATTAACAACAGACAGAACTTTCAAAGTAGCTATTTTTCAAGTTTAATGTCAGAGTCCACCACCAAAATTACCGATGTGTTCTCAACTCTTGCCCCATGTAATAACAACAAAAAGGCCAATTTTAACATGAACATTTAGTTCTGTGGCAAATAGGTACTTCTAAACTGCTTTTACATACACTTTTGTGTATAAATGCCTTTCCCTGTATAAACGGAAAAGAGGAAGAAGGTCTCCAACCCACAAGTACTCAAATGCCTGTATCCAGGAGTCTTGGCTTGATTGCTTCAATTTCCAATTTAGAAATGCAGATGTACCCAGGAGAGAGGAAATGTTCATTCACACTTTAATACGGATGAATTTAATCTAAGATGCATTTCACCATGTGTTAGGTGAGATAAGTAAGGCTGGGAAGAATGGAGCTTGAGCTAGAGTGGGATAATAAGGCCAGAAGACTCTAGAAGTCTAGAGGAGTCCTACCCAATATGCACTGCGGTAAGTGGAGGTGCATGGCTTGGAACAGTTTTAAAGCAAAAAATAGCAAAGAAGGGCTGAGATCAGGCCCACTGGCACATACAGTTACATGTTGGAATCTCTAATTACAGTCTTCCCAGAAAAAGAAAAAAAAAAAATAATTGAGGACGGGTGTCCAAATTAAACTTCCCACACTTTCAGATGAAATTCAAAGTAAAATATTATTTTATGTATGTGTGTATATGTAATATTAACTATATATTATTATAATTAGTATCGTTATATTTATTATATATTATACATTAATATATATTTAGGAGATTATATATAATCTTATATTATGTATTATATAAATCTCCTGGAATTCAAATAGCTCCTGCCTTAAGAGATTTTTCTGACTGCAAAATTCCTGGTAAGTTTTGTAAAGCTGATCTTTCTCTCTCTCCTCTATTTTGCTGGTGCTTGAAGCATATGCTTTGGCCAACTCTGGCTACAAATATGTTATTGTTTACAGTCTTTGACAGCAAAACAGCAAAAGAATTTTTCCTGACAATTTGTTATTCTTCCAACTACTAGGTTAGTCATCTTCATGTGACATGCTCTTTAAAATGCGGTCTATACAAAATGACCCAATTTCTTTACCAAATAGAGTCAAGCAAATTCACTATTTTCAAGCAAACCTCAACCCTTGCAACTTCCCCACCATATAGGGTTGCTAGATAAAATATAGGACATCCAGGTAGATTTGGATGTCAGATAAATGACAATTTTTTTAGTATAAGTGTGTGCCAAATATTTGCTCAATTTGGCAACCCAACCACCTCAGACCTATAAGTGTCTGTCACAAGCCATTACAAAGATCCCATGCAATGACATGACCAGAAGTGGACCATGACCACGACACGAAACCTGGACTCCCATCTGTTCGACTTAGTGATTTTGGAGACATTAAACATTTTTGAACAAATTGGTGGAGCATCTTACGTGCTCAATAAATGCTTGGCATTGGGCTAGTGCTGGGTATAGCAAAATAAACAAAGCAGTGTTTTGGGACTCCAAAAAAAAGAATTTTCAATCTTTATAATTTTCAAGCAATGGACATTTATTTTTCTCTATGAAAACTTAAAGTGGCTGTCTAATACATCCAGGGTATAAAAACAGAACCGCTGTGACTAAGAGCAGAGACTTGACTTCATTGAAGACTGTGGTTGTCTCTGGGGATCTAGAGGAGGAACATATGCCTGCAAACTACACGGCATCCAAACCACTGCTCTGAACCACCATCTTGAGCATCATGCTGCCAACAAGAGAAGACGCTAAAGAGAAAAGAAGTGGTGACAGTCATATTCTGGTGTTTGGGCATCTTTTGCCACTTTCTCTGTTAAAGGCCAAAGTAGTTTACTTCAGCATGAATGCCATCTAAAGAAAAGCTTTTGTTTTGTTTTATTTTTGTTTTCTTTTTCTTCCTAGTTAGCAATATAAGGAATTCATTTTGCTTTTAAACGATTTATTATGTAGAAAATTCTCATGCTCAGATTTGGAAAAACAGTCCATCTGAGAGCATCCTTGGAACATAAATAACATCTTTTGGCAGATACAATACCAGAGTAAAATATCTTAATATGGTTGGCCAGGTGTGTAAATTTCCTGAAGGAATATACACAAGGGGTATGTTATTTTAAGAAAGAAGGCAACTAATGGGCCACTGGGAGAGCTATTTTGTTTTGGCCAGGCTTCACTGGGGACAATTTTTCAAGCTTACTTGGCTGAAGGAAAGCTAAAAGCCACTCTCTCAATGATCTGCCTGTGTGTGTGTAGGTGTTTTATTGTTACCACTTTATTCGAGCTGAAGAAACGTGACTCTGAATCGTGAGTGAACGAAGCAATTCTTTACCTTTTAATGGTAGCAAGGTCTTTGGAGTTATTAAACCAGTGAAGAAACAGTTTGTTCCAGTGTTTAGACTCCAAGAGCACTTACTGAATAAATCTCAGCATCAATAAGGTTCCAAATCTATGCGTTCATTAGGACTGTTGACCAGCAGTGACATTTCTTTGGCATCTCTTGGAGTTTTGATTTGACTCTTTTAGTTGAGACCCTGACACTAGGAGAAAATATAGAGTCAGCAGTCTCTACTCTTCACAATATCCACCTTTTATACCAGTGGGACCTGGTAAGTCTCGGGAATATGTGGATCACAACGGGATGGAGGAGGCAAGAATTGAGAACATTTAGGGAAGGAAATCTTTTGCTGTGCTGTGTGTTGATAAGTCACTCTACAGTGTCATCACTTTGCCTATAGATAAACTTCAGCCACCTAAGTTGAAAAGAGCAAATTTCCACACCTAACCCCATTCTCAGTTCTCATTATCTTAAAGCTGTCAAATATGCATTTATTTACTGAAAACTCAGTAAGTCAGTGCCAGAGCTTCTCTTCCCATTTTGACAAATGGAATCAACTTTCAATGACCAGAGATACCTGGTAAAAGAGAGAAATTCACAGATGAATTCACAGAATCAGAATTTGGCAGTTGCTTCATCCTTCCTTCTTCAGCATGATTCTCAATGAGCAGCTAGAAGATGTGAAAAGTGAGTGAACTGAGTAATAATAGGATTAATATTAATAAGATGACTTTACAGTTTTCAGTGTTTTCACATTCATCATATCACTTCCTTTTCGTAAATTCTCTGTGATGGAGCTAGAAAATGTGCGTGTTTATCCCTCTTTAATGATGAGGAAACAGAGAATGAAATTTAGATCCCTTGCTTATGTACTTGGTTAGTTAGTAGCTCTGATTCTCTCTCTCTGCTACATGATATTAGACAGTCCAAGAGTTAAGAATCACGTCACTGTGTTATCTGTACATGCATATTTGATGAACTGACAATGAGCTAATGAATTGCGGAGATAAAGAGAGCATATCTTGTTTTTAACCACGTGTTTTAAAACTTTCCCAGTTTCCTTCCCATGATTTTGGGAACTCAATTTTGTAGATTTCCTGATCACTGAATTTCCAAAGCCCACTTTTCCTCCCTCTGTCTCTTTGTATGCGATTGTCTTATTCTAAGGAGTAGTCATGGCCTCTAGAGCAGTAAACCAAGTTTAATACTGCAAACAGGATGAAGTAGAAGGCATCATTTACCACGGAAAATGGGATAGCAAAGCTATTGTTCAAAGGAAAGTTTCCTATTGATTTTGTGTATTGTTCTAGCCTGTGCTGTGAGTTTTATAATCTAGATTCCAGCATATGATCTAGGAATTGAAAAGTTCTTCAGAGAATCATATATCCTGCCTGAGGTCTTTTCACTTCTTCTTACCATGTGTAAATAAAAGAAGACATTTTTGAGGGATGAAACACTGAGTCACACTCATTTGTCCTCTTATGATCTCCCTAGTCTCTTCCTGGTCAAGATTCCAAAAAACAATCCCTATTCCTGGGGTTGGCAGAAGATGAGAAGCAGAGAAAAATGAAATGGAAATATCGGTCAGACAGTACGTGCCTTTATTATATTATTTTTCCTAAAACTAATTATTTTGGCTTGAGAAGGAAAAGAAAAGCTAATCAAACACTCTGTGAATCTTTACTTGGTGTCAAGTTTTGCTTAGAGCCAAAATATTAGGCAGAACTTAGGTGAAAAGCCTATTAGTTTTCTTTATACTAGCCATAAGTTCAAACTCTATTATGTGGTCATTTTTCTATTAGATGTTTTCATGTAATATTTTACCCCTTTCAACTGAAAAGTAAATATTCTCATTTAGAAACATAAGTTTGATTTTCACTTTTAAAATAGAGCTAAATTTTAATTTGAAGGAACATGTAAATTGATGTTACCAAAAATGCCAGCAGCCAAACTCACCAATTTATATCTCAGTCATTTATATGAATGGCCAATAAACACATGAAAAAATGCTTAACATCATTAGTTGTTAAGTAAATGCAAATCAAAATCACAGTGAGATACTATTTCATGCCCACTAGGATGGGTATAATCAAAAAGTCAGTAACAAGTGTTTTAAGGATATAGACAAATTGGAACTCACACACGCTGATGATAGGAATGTAAAATGGTGACCCCAATCTGGCAGTTTCTCGAAAGGTTAAATATTAGTTTCCCTTGCCTCAGCAATCCACAAATAGATATATACCCAAGAGAAATGAAAACATACGTGCACACAAACAATTGTACTTGAATATTCATAGCAGAATTACTCATAATAATCAAGAGGTAGAAACAACCCTGAAGCCCATCATCTGCTGAATGGTAAACAAATGCAATATATCTAAACAATGGAATACTATTTGGTCATAAAAAAGAATGACATACTAATACACGCTACAACAAGGATGAACCTCAAAAACATTATGCTAAACTTGGCAATGCCTACTAGGAAAATGTTCTAGGCTAAAATATTTATTACTTGTGCTATGACTGCTCTTGAAAGCTACTTCAATGAGACATTTGGTGAAAAGAGGGACCTGTGAATGAATCAGCATCAAAAAACTCGACTACTCTTAGAGATTTGTAGCTTACAAGAGCCTAGGAAAGGCCTTGAGATGTCCTGCAAGAAAATAACTTGTTGAACCTTGTTTTTCCCATTGATTCCCAAACTTATTTGATCATGGAGTTTCCATATCATCCTTTAAGAATAATGCTTCCTGGAGAACACTGTTTTGCAGAGTAGAACCTGAAGGCATTGTGTACCCATTTTCCCATCTGTAGCAGAATAGGAACAGTTTCTGAGACAGAATCTCATCCTGCTGTGTTGAGGTGGGGAAAATATCTGCCATAAGAAAAAGGACTTCCACTTTCCACTGCCCAGAATTGATTGTCAAAGAATTAGGATGCTACTTTAATTAGCTCTACATAATTCCTGAATCTGAGATTCTTGCTGAAGATTTCCACTTTAAACTCTCTGCTCCCCACAGCTAGAAGGACCTGCAACTAAGATATACAACTGTGTATGGGGGGGTTTGGGGAGATAATGCAGCAAAAAAAACCCAAAAAACTCTCTGCTCTTTTATTCACACTAGATATCTAAATATGAGATGCAGAACTCAGAAGTCTCATGTATAACACAGATCAAAGACAACAGTTCTCTGTGTCGGGAACGGGGGCATGAATGGCCACCCTCTGGATTTCACTAACCACCACTTCCCCCACCCATCAGAATGATCACCTCTATGTAGTTTGGTTTGAATGTCAGTTTTCTAAATTTTACTCTGGGTAAATGCAAGATCATAAGAGAGCTACATTTTTTTCCTGCAATATTGTACCTCTTCATAGACTTGCTTTTACTGTATTTTACATGGGTGTTAGATCACTGGTATACTTCGAGGACTATTTAGAAGAATTGTCACATCCAATTGAATATTTTAATTATTGTATGGATATTGACAAGCTTCTTCTCATCAGACAGTACAATGTTCTCTGAATGAGAATCCATGGGAAGATTTTCCCTCTCATCTTAATATCTGGAAAACCTCTCTTGTTTGGTTTCCACATATGGTCTATTATCTGGTAAGTCTTTATAACTGATCCAATTTCCTTCTTTGCTTTGATGACTGAGAAGTAAACGTGAAGTCAAAAGTTTGCCTTACTTCCAGCAGATCTACAACACTTTGTGGAAGATATGCCTGGTTTGTTCATCTCATCCTGTCCTTTATCCCTATCACTGTTTTCTTTGCCAGGCATCTCTCCAAAATTTGTTTGTATCTGTATTTACACACACATATATACACCCACATATGCACACATAAACATATTCCTCTGTGTAAATATGAACAATCACAAATTCTTTGTGGAATGAGGTGGGACATAGATAAAGATATAGTGTGTGTGTGTGTGTGTGTGTGTGTGTCTATCTAACACAATGCCTTACACATAGATGGTGCTAGATAAATATTTCCATATTAGAACCTGAGCGATGAGATTTGCTTGAAACATCTTCTATGTTAAATTCTCTGGTAGCTTTATTAGTGGTATCCTTCCTATTAGATCCACACTGGAAAACGTTTCCAAGGCATATACTTTCCTATGACTTACCATAGGAACTTCAGAGAGGTTCTCCCTGGAGTATGCTCTCCCTGGTGACTATGCTCGTCGGCTAATGGCTGCTGGGAGTACAGTGCTGAGAAGGAGTCTGAGGCTGATCCTGGTCTGGCAGAAAAGAACAAAGTTGGTTAGTGTTGTCTGTGGTGGATAAAGGAGGTGTGGGTGGTGGCACACGTGCCATACATATTCCATTCCTACCTAACAGGGAGAGCTCCAGCAAAACAATTTATTCTACTTTGCCTATATTTAATCAATGACTTACAAAAGAAACTAATTGCTTTCACTTTAACAAAGACATATTTTGCCACCAAAGTGATCCCCGAATCTTCATTTGGTGTCAGAATCAACGGAGGAAATAGTCTTTAGCTTGGCATAGTTTTAACTCTGTTAGCACATTAATCTTCTCTTGCCCAAAAGGTTCAGAATCTCACTAAAATGCTTTCCTGTTGATTCCCACATGGGTTTTTCACACAAGGAAGATTGAAATATATGTACGCATGTTTCAGAACATGTTGGTATAAAAACAGGGATTAAATTTTACTCACCACACTCCTAACTAAATTTCACAGATGTTTTATGTGAATGAAGGATTGTAAAGCACTTAGAACAAAAGAGCAAGTGCAGTGATTACCTTAAACTCAGTTTTAATGCCAGACAAGTTATTGCATCTGTTACCAAATGGAATTTCAAATTAACAAATCTCTACAACCTGTTCATCCCATTAAATGGAACTCTGATATTTAAATGTCTAAATTATAAAAATTTCAAGTGATAGGCATGAATTAAATTGTTTTGAGATTTAATACTTGTATGGAACTTCTATATCGGGGAGAAAGTCTTTGTCTAAGACTAATTATTTTCCAGAATCCTAGCCTGACGTAGTCTTTAACAAAATCATGTGACTCTTCTAACTGACTGCCATATTTCGGTTCAGCACCCATAGAATAATCTGCACACCGCTGTTTCACATAAAGTTATTTGATTACCACCAAGAATTCATATAGGAAACTGTCTGAAATCCTAAATCTTAAAAAAAACAATTTAGAACATAGCTAAATAGCAATTGTTTTCCACAGGATGGTTGTATTTCTGGATTTTCACAGCACTACTTTTTCCAAATATATCCCACATAGCTATATTGCCTAAAAGATATAAAATGAGGTAGATTGAGATTAATTAGACTAATTAAAGGATATGAACTGAACTTCACCCTAACAGTCGTAGACAAGTTCAATCTAAGAACCTAAATCAGGGTCTGCTGTTCTATGCCCGAGTGGACATCAATTCACACCATATAATTTGGCAGAGTTGGCCCAGAAATGAACTTGCCATGGATTTGACCCTCCTAGTCATAGATGGGGCAGCACATGGAAAGGAAATAAAAACATACACGCACAGACACACCATACACCACCCCCTCCACAACACACACACACCCTCCAGAGTATTGTAGCTGTCGAGTTTTGTGAAAAAGATCTAAGGTCCCATTTTAAAGGGTTTCACTTGAATTCATTGGTTATCAATGAAAGTCACAAAAAATAATATCAATATTCATCATTCTTCTCTTCATTGATTTAGATAGGATAATTCCAGTTAAGCCTCAAAAATAATCTGTTTATTTATATCCTCATTTAAGCCTACTGAACATTAGGCCTGTAAAACAAGTATAATTTTAGGCATAGAGTGATCATCAACATTTACATGAGTTCCTCTGCAACTTGATTAAAAAACTCACAAAAAGTAACATTGCAGTGTTTCCCCAAACAATATTCTTTTAAAGAAATATATTTCTTGCATTTATAAGCTATAAACTCTTTATAAAACAATGTAAATATATGTTTATATGTATATGTGTGTGTATTAGTGTTGTTTATACACTAGCACACAGGATTGCTTTTCTGTGAGTCCCTCACTTTCTGTCCAAAAAAATCATGGAGACTAGCCCCAGTGGTCAGAGCCACCATTCAGCCCAGGACAGAAGGTCCCCAGAGAAAGCCATTTCCTACTGAGGACGGCAGGGTTTGGGGCAATGGGTCAGCTAGCCAGTGTGGGCTCCAAGCTGGTTTGAATCAGAAAGCTGTGAATAACAGAAAGGTGGGTGGATTTCAGAGAAGCCTTCTGTCACGGTGGCCGTGCTAGCATGATGAAGCATTGCTCCGGGCCTTGGAGAATAACATTGCTGTTAGCGAATGTCTGTTCATTTGGCAGTAAGAATATTATTTTACTGTTAATGCAATTTTCTCAATGCTTGGTGGCTGAAATATACAGCACAACCTTTTCTTAAAGGTCACATATCCAAAAAAGAAAAACAAAGTAATGCAATGTTCTAAAGACAAAATCTTTTGTTAAAACAAACAAGAACAAAACTATGTGAAGTTCACGGCAAGGCTGATGGAATTTTAGCTAAAACACTTATTTGTCCACAAATACAAAATTTAAGTTATATATTTTTAAGCTCTAAATGCAGAATCCATTTGAATAGACATTAGGAGACTGTAACAGAAAAATCAACTCCTAGCGGTACAAAGTCACTGATTGACAAACATTACAGTGTCGTCCAGTCTGATTTCGCTGTTAGGCCCTGGCTCATCTGTACATTCTGTTTTGAGGGCATTTGTAAATATGCTCCTTACTATAACAAATAAATGGTAATAAAAGTATAATCATTGGACGTAGGGAATACTGGTTAACCTCCCTTATTAGTAACTTTAGGAACTTTCTTTGGATTTATAGTAGATGACTGATTTCGGAAGGGTAAGATAGAAACTATTAGGTGGTTTTCTAAGCTCTTAATTTTATGAAAAATCAAAGTATGCACACACAGCAATGAAATTTGGGCAGCACAAGTAGAGTCCACCATTATATTATAATTATCAGGTAACTGTGCGTTCTGTATCTGATCTGTAGTGGAGCCAAAATAAATAGTTTGCAAGCTTTTTCCCATTACCTCTTAGCAACCCTCATCCCATTATTTTTTCTTCCCCAAGCTGCAGTGGGATTGAAGTCGTCTTTCTGTTGTTCTTATTGAGAGCGAGAATGAGAAATCATAAAGATTATAAAGAAGTATAATGATCAATCGTACAGATTCTTGTTTCTTTAACATATTGCTAAAAAGACTTTTCTGCTTCAAAGTGTATGATGAGTTCATTCTGATGAGAACAATTAGAAAGTTGGACGTATTTATACCAATCACGGGAATGCGCATATAGTTAAATAGGTCATTTCCAATTTTAACGATTCCACCCCCGATTTCATTCAGCATCTTTGACACAGAAACCCAGTTTAGCTCCTCCTGGGACAGGTGAGGCCCTTGAGTGGCAATTCCCCACATGGGGCCGCACATCCCCGGGATTTCTCCTTTACTTAAGGAGAGCTGCTTCGACGTGCATGCTGCTCCCTCCAGACGTGCTGGTGGGATGCCAGCGAAGGGAAAATTATTTAAAACATAAAAGGCAAATTCACAAAAGGTATTAACTGCTATTGATGAAGGAAGCTAGAAAGACACTAGTTAAAAGGAAAAATGAAATAAGGTCCCCAGATTTGAGCTCATGTCTGTTCATTCATCTCTAAGAACGTTTAGCATCCTACCCATAATATTATTTTCTTTATCAATTTTATATTGAGTGTATAAGCTCCAGGGTTCCTTTGCAAAACAATGATGTTACCATTGGTAAGGATGCCGATGACTAAGTTTCTTCTCATTGGAGAAAATCAACGTCTTAGTTGTTGGCTTCTGCTTATGGAGGCAAAGATTATACTCAATATGCTTTTCCCTCCGTTTACGAAAGGCCAGAGACTCCAAAACCTCTTGCCAAGGTTCTCTGAGTTGCAATCTGAAATCACCTTTAACTGCCTGCATGATTTGGGGGGACCACAAACCCTGGAAATAGCATATCTAGTAAAAGCCATGTGAGGAATAACAATGGTTACCGATACAGCAGCTGATGGCAGAATAAATTGGGTCATTGACCTCGAACCTCTAAAGGCCTGAGGTTAGATCTGGATTAAATCACGAGTGAAATGATCACAGAGGTTTTGCTTCAAAAATTAGCACTCAGGTTGATTCACTATGACAGGAGGAGGCGAGGATGCCAGTGACTAAATTAAATAGAATTAGATTGTTATGCCTAAGTGGGGCATCTGTTGAGGATAAAGCTTTATTCTCATCCATCTTAACCTAATGAATACCCAAGTTGATTTTTTTTTTTTTTAATAATACGTGGTTTAAAATAGTTTTGAGATGGCATAAATGGTATCAAGATAGCACAGGAGGCTAAAAATGCACAGTGGCTGCACTAATTTGACAAAAATAGTTTTCTAATTAATTACAGTTGAGTTCCAGTCCTTGAAACCTAGTAGATACATCCGTGTTGCACTAAATTATCCTTTTAAGCTTATATTCAATCTCCCCCTTGATCAAACCTCTCCTCAGTATTTCAGAAAAGACCTACATTGTGATTGCATGGGATATAGTATCTCAAAAGAAAGATCTGTTTTTAAAAAGAAGAAAACCTGTACCTAATACCAGGCACCATTTATTTAATGAGGATTTTGAAAGTTCCAGAAACTATGTAAAATATTTTATATTCATTATTTCAAGGGCTTTCCCAAATACAGCATAAGATCATTTCCAGGGATACGAAGACAGAGCAATGAATATCTTCAAACATGCAGTCATAAAGTCACTCCCTTTTCTATTATTTCATCTCAAAAAATTATATTTTATGTATTCTTTGAATAAGCTTCACATTCATTTGATTCGGAATTCAGAAGTTTATATTGTGAAAAATCTCCTCTCCATCCTTGTGTTCCAGTCATTCGTTACTCATCCTGTAAGTTTCTTGTGTATCTTTCTAGAGATGTTCTATTCAGGTAAAATAAATATGTATAAAATAGAGATATGAGTATATATATTTACACAGATCTACTTATATCTCTATGGATATCTATTTTATACATATAGATGTATATGGATATATATCTACATCTCTATGCATATATAGACATTTATATGGGTACAAACATACCGTACACATGGTTTTACTTTTAGCAATATATATTTTAAATAATGTTATGTCAATAATAAAGAGTTTTCTTATTGTTTTATTTAGCCACATAATATTCCACCCAGTTTCCTTTCAATTCTTAATTATACAAAGGAGAAAGTTTTGGTGTGATGCCAGTACTTCTGAAATGGCTTTTTAAAATGTTCTAATCTCCTTTTTCTACAAAAAAGAGAACAGACCTCAGCTACACGTTCTTAAGCAAATTAAGGCAAAGCCATGCCATAGTATGAAAAGTAGGGGCCAAGGAATTCAATAACAGAAAACGTGGGGCTTTATTACGGTGAGGACTTTCAATAGATCTGGGCTGGTAAGCTGAGTGATCCAGCCAGGAATTCTCAGGGTCTCAGTGCAGAATTCCAATCCGTCTAGGTCCTGGGTGTCATTTAGTATCCCCTGAGAGCAGTTGCCTACTTTGGTTTCAACATCAGTGAAGATGATCCTCCATCCTGGAGCTGACTGGAGTTTCCAGGACAGTGACCATGATTCCAGAATTCTCCCACTTAGTTGGTGTCCATTTTGTCCACCTGATCCAGGGAGATTGGGTCAGAAGACTACCGGGGATATACGATGTGCATTCTAGCTTTCCAAGACCAGATTATTTGCTATTTCCCTGCCTCGTCTCACCTTGGCTCCATGTTTTACTACCTCTGTTTTTAAGATAAGAACTCTTTGACGGCATCACGACCTACAATACCCATCAGCCCTGCACAAAAGCATATTCCCCATGTAATTTAACCGAGCATGCTCTGTTGATCATATATCCCTGGCGTAACTATCTGACTGCTATGCTCTTTAGTTCTGTCTGTGGAACTGCTTGAATAAGGACTGTAAGACAGAGGTGTGACAATGTTTATGAATGCAATGCTTCTAGATTTGGGGTATCCAGATCCCCAGTCCAGTGCCATTGCTCTCAATCCCCATATCCTTAGCACTGTTAGGTGTCTTTCCCTAACTAGATGATGAACTCCACGTGACCACGTCTTCTACTTTTGTAATCACATCCTGATGAGCTTGACCTAAACATAATGAAAAAATTATATCTTATCTAATCCTTTGAACATAGTTTGTGCAAAACAAATATTTGCCTCCTCTCCCCCTCCCTTCTTCCCAAAGCAAGGGCTCTGAAGTTAAATTCTCCTTGTCGGCAAGGATCAGGTGCCTGGCATAAGGCAGGCATTTCATACATGCCTACGGACCCCAACAACTTGAGGGTTTTTTTTTTTTTTTTGAGAAAGATTATCCCTGAGCTAACATCTGCCACCAATCCTCTTCTTTCTTTTTTTTTTTTCCTTTTTTTTTTTTTTTTTTTTTTGCTGAGGAACACTGGCCCTGGCCCTGAGCAAACATCTGTGCCTATCTTCCTCTACGTTTCTTTTAATATGTGGGATACCTGCCACAGGATGGCTTGACAAGTGGTACATAGGTCTGCACCTGGGATCCGAACAGGCGAACCCTGGGCCACCAAAGCAGAACATGTGAACTTAACCACTGTGCCACCGGGAGGGCCCCACAACTTGCGTTTTAAACCACCACTTACTAGTCTTTACTAAAACTCTAAATCTCAACTTCTCATCCTATAAAAAGGGTATTATAAATACTCATCTCACAGAGTTGTTGGAAGGAATGAGGAAGAAAATTTCCCATAGTAGCTGGTGCATAGTAGGTACTCACCTAATTTTGGTTCACACTTTCACTTTCTTCAATGTCTCCTCTTTGTGTCAAGTTTTCTCTCTTTGCCCTTTCTGCTCTTTCATTCATGAGTTTGAATGATTACCCCCAAAAAGCCCCAGAGGCTTGTGAAGTCCCCAGTTAATTAACAGTCAACATGTAGTAAGCTCAGATAAAGAGCTAGGTAGCAAAAGGAATAATGCATCAAGAACCCCAAGCTCAGGTGTCCCCACCTTTTCAGTAGTACCTACAGACTCCATTTGCTACTGCACTCCTGCCCAAGAGAATCCCCAGACCTGGCACAACATTTTGGTTTATAATACACAGTAACACTGACGCTCATAATCACCAACAGGGGAACATCTGGTTGTCTATTCTGTCTTCTGTAAATTAGAATTTAAAAAACTGTTATTGTCACATCGATTACAAAGGAAGATATAGGAAAATCAGGAGATAGGAAAGTTGACTCCCTAGGTCACCCTAGGGGATTAGGATTGTGCTAGCATCCAAAGTGCACAGAAG
This sequence comes from Equus quagga, assembly GCF_021613505.1. Lineage (NCBI taxonomy): Eukaryota > Metazoa > Chordata > Mammalia > Perissodactyla > Equidae > Equus > Equus quagga. Next base: position 84,545,201 of record NC_060268.1, on the reverse strand, counting down.
TAACAATGCCCGATTTTCTATTTTAAAAAATATTCAAGCCTGTGGAAATGGTGAATAAGACAATGGACGCCTACGTACCCCTGCAGCTGGATTCACCAATTATTTGGCTGAATCATCTGAGAGTAAGCTGCAGATGTCAAGACCACGAGCATCTAAACATTTCATCAGGCATCTCCAGGCATGCGGGCTTTCTCCTACATCATCACAAAAGTGGCTGTCCCACCGAAGAAAGCTAGCATTGATTGAAACTGCATTCGAACTGTGTTTTTAAACCAGATTCCTAAGTGGGCTTGACCTGCGGGATTTTACTCTTGGGAGCTCTGCTCTTTAAACTCTGACGACAGGTGCTCAGAATCCCACCCCTTAATGGACACAGATGGATAGGGAGTTTAGAAGGAAGAACAGTCTTTGGAGGTACACAAGTTTGGATTTGAATCTAAGCTCTGCCATTTACTATCCGTGTATTTAACTTAAAGGCAACTAAGCCCCCTTTCCGCACTGTGAAAGGGGATAAGAATACCTATGTCATTGGGCTGTTACGAGGTTAAATGAGATAAGATATGCAAACAGCCTGAACCAAAATTGATCCTCAGTAAACACTGGTTTTCCTTCTATATATTCCACATCAAAAAAATGCCTTGGAATTTTCATAGAAAAAGGAATCTCAAAAAAACAAAGACAAAAGCAAAAGAGAACGAAACAAATAAGCGACAACAATAAAAATAAACCCTTTCTGAAGTTTCAAATGGAGCACAAGAAAGACCCAGAAAGCGAGAAAACTCAAGACTTCCCCACTGGCTTTGCCCAGCTTGTCTGAATTACGTGACAGCAATGGTGCCTGATCTCCACTGGGAGACCGGATCAGGATTTTAGGAGTAAACTTAGGGATTATTGTTTATTTTACTCAAGCAGTTTACGTAAATTTAAAAAATGTGTATTAATAATGTAAATAGTGGTGGTACGAGTTAGCAGGAAAACTTGAATTTTGCTTATATCTGTTTCAGTCTGAATCTTACTGGCCAACAGAACTGGTTTCAGCCTAGGAGAGGGGCATTATTGATGGATGCAGCTGTGTCTCTGAAAATCCCAGCTTGTTACGCAGTGTCAGGCCGACATTCTGAGGGGAGAACAGAAAAGGAAAGAGCGTCAGCAAAGGGGTTCACGTTTTTTAGCACCTTTTAGGGGCCAGACACCATCTAAGCACTTTGTACATATTTTTAGTTAATCCTCATAGACATCCTGTGCACAAGGGTATGATGCCATTTGGCAGATAAGCAGAACAGAGCTCAGAGAACTGAGCATGTTTTTTAGAATGGCTTAGCAAAACAATGTTTAGAATTCACCTTTAAGCCTTTTGAGGAGACTTGAGTTTTTTATCTTTGCTCTATTCCTCTATTTAAATACATTCATTAAAAGTCATAATGTGGTAGTTTTTTATTGGCCTAAGAAGTAACTGAGGCTAGTGACAATGCCTAATATTGTTTCAATTAAACTCTCAATTAAGTATTTTAAAAATTCCAACCCCATGTCTCTCTGTGACTGATTGTCTGACCTTGGGAAACCTCCTAGTCCCGTATAACCCTGTCCTTATTCTTTTCAATAAAAATGTATCTTGAATAAGGAACTGAAGTCGTAGCATACTTTTAAGTAGATAATAAATGATACAGGGTTTTTTTTTCCTTCAAGACCACCAGAAAATTAAATATTTTCGAAAGTTGAAAAAGTGCTGCTGTGACTTTCAATAATTTTCCATTTCCATGCTGCCTCCAAACTTCCTGATTCCAGCTGGGATTGTGATCAAAAATGCAAAAACATATGTAGAAAAGTTATTCTTGTGAAACATTTGACCGGAAGCAGGAAAGGCAAGAGGTCTCCTGGGACCGCCTATTATCAAAATATACCCTGTCCAGCACGGCAAAGACAAGAGGAGTCAGCTTGTCACCCAGCTAAAGAGAATCCTAGAGAATGCTGTTATAGAGACATCACTGTGAAATGATCGCAGGCAGAAACGCCCCTCATGGGTTCCAGTGCCTGGTCCACTGATGTATCACCGTGTGACCTTGCAAAGTCTCACTTGACCTCTCCCAGCCTCATGAAACACATCAACAACACAATTATTACTAATGATAATTTTAAAGCACATATCCCTCAAAAAGTCGTATATATGGGGAAAGTCCTACAATTATTACCCAAAGATAAATAGGAGACAATTTATACTCAGACCAGTAACTGCTAAAGATTATCACAGGAACTTACTCCATTGCAATGCACGAAAGAAAACTGACTGCTAATTGAATTTAAAATTAAACATTTAGTTTTTCCTGTAAGTCTTGAAAATATTTATTTGAACTTTCCCAGCGAAATTAAATTTCATGAAAACATGCATTTTAATTACATGGTGATTAAGTTTTATCCTCTTTTTTTAAAAAAAAAATTAGAATAAATAGAAGAGAAACACTCTTTAAGAATTCTAGCCAGGTATTCTAAACCCATCCATGATAAAATCACTGGGACACAGCAGGCAACTTGGGAAAAGGATACCTTTTAACCCCAACTGGCATAAATGTGTGTATTTATTTTTAAGAAGTGGAATATAAACAGACATGCTGAGAGCCAAGTGTTTTATGAATAAAAAAAAGATTTCATACACATAGTGACACACACACACACACACACATAAAACTTTCCCCAATGGGCCACTGAGGATTTATGTGGATGTGAACTCTATTTACTGTTAGTATTAAGGAAATAGTGGCTTTTTAACAAGTTACTCATGCCTGGAAAAAATCCCAGTTTTGCAAGTTATCCAAGATTCTTTGCCAACTGTCCGTGGGAATCACTGGGATGGGAAAAGTTCAAATTTGTTTTAAAAGAACTTGCTTAATGGAAAATTAAAAAAAAAAAAAAAGTAGAAGAAAACCAGCAGCGCACTGCGCTAATCTTTTGGTTAAATAAGAATAAAGTATGGCCTGTTTGCTTTATTTTTCTTTCGTGCTATTTTAAGAAAAGGAAAAAAATAAAATAAAAATTTTCCATTTTTATGTTACCCGTAAAGTCACATTTAGGACTTTATTTTGGTTATCCAAGGGCATGATGACTTGCTGGCTTTGGTTAGCCTAAATCTGTACCCAAAGGGGCATGAGGGCCTCTGTCAGGGCCATTAAATCAGAGACTTGACTTGGCTCCTTATCTTCCATCATTTTCTTAAATCTCTTTTATTTTGTGTTTCCATCAAACAGCAAAGTCTGGTTACATTGTTGCTGTCAATTTCAAAACTGCAAAGGACTAAAAAAAGCCAACATGAAAAGCCATGAATTGTACAGTTAAAAAACAGTAACAATTTTACCTTTTCTGGAATCTAAGTAGTGCCAGACACTGTTCCAAGAGCTTTTATATATTCATTCCTTTCAAGTCACATAACAAGCTTACCAAACAGGCACCATTTTTCCTTTTTTTTGTCCTTTTACAGATGTGGAAACTGAGGCCCAGCGAGATTAAATAATTTCCCTGCATCGCGCGGACTCTAAGGGGCAAAGCTGGGGTCGCGACTCAGGTGGACAGGCTGGAGTTCTTGCTTTTTACCTCTTAAACTCCGTCACTTCTGAGAAAATGCATTCCATGAATTCTTTTACTGGGAGATTTTTATTAGAATACATCACAAATTAATGTGGTTCTAATTTGCTATGACGAAATCTGCTTATCATACAACAGGGAATGGGAAAATGAAAGCTTTGCTATTCCCTTTTGGGATAAAAAAGATGTAAAAGTTATCTTGTCATCATCTATCCAAAGTGTGTGCCTATCCTCGATTTATTCTTCAAAAGCACACTTGGGTAGAAGCATAGAACCAGGCCAATATCTAGAGACCGTGCTCATCTAAGCAAACAAACAAACAAACAAGCAAAAACCAGCCCCTCTTCCCTCCCAAAATAAGCATAGATAGCTTACTGTCTAGGAATGTAAGATGGTAAAAGGAAAAATCTAAATATTTTCTATTTCAACCAAATTGTCAATAATTGTTATGAAACCTGGATCTCCTGGGTAGACATTTCCTTAAAAAGTTTTTCACTGTCTTATTATTTATATTTTTAAAAAAGAGTAGTTGATCATGTTCTAGAGATTCTGCTCATTATTTATTTTTAGCATTCATACTCTTGTGGAAAAATAGTAGTTCAGTTTCCTTTTTTCCCCCTGCATTTACATTCCTTGATTTTTTTCAGTTTAATATCTAGGTGATTGCTTTTACTTGGCACGATTGGGAAACACTGCCAGTCCAGATCGAAATATTTTCACATGCGACAACAACAACAAAATTGTGTTCTGCTAAGCTCCGTTGATTTATAGAGCTTCAAAACATGGATTTCAGATGTGATTTTGCCGAGTTGTAAACCAAGAAGTCTTAATTTAAAGTTTTCCTGACAGGAACACTAATTCTTCATCTGAGATAAAGTATTTTAGCATTTTCACACACATAAAATAAGGTTTCTAAATTGCATTCAAGCTGGTATTCTTCGTACTATGGCTTTTTTTAATACCTTGATATGCAACATAAATGTACAATATTTTTACAGAGTAGAGTCCCATTGGAATGACTAGGATAAAGTTTATGCCACTGAATTTAGTTATAATTTTTATAGTAAAACTACTAGTCAGCATTATTTATATAGGAGTTGAGGATGCAACTTTAAGTTATGAAAGAAAATTAAACTTTCTAATTGACACGAAGGAAATTCTCTAAGGACCATACAATTCATGGTCATATTTTTAAAATGTGAAATTAACAATAATATCTTCTTCAGTCACAGAAGAATTTCATGTATGACACTGGATTGCCTTGCATGCTGCTGTTAAAATACCCGTGCTGAAGATGGCATTTTGAATCAGATGAGAAAGATTGAATAGTTCGCTGAATCCTGTTGGACTGAATGGCTACTATTGGGCAAAATATAACGTTAGATTCCACCTTTACGTCATTTACCAAAATAAATTCCAGTTTTATTAAAATTTAAATGAAGAGAAGAAAAAGCAAAGAAGAAATAAATGAATAATTATTTTCGTTTGATTAACATGTAGGCCTTCAATAAAAGGTTCAGTTGCAATTATTGCAAGGGTAAGCCTTTTCTAAGCAGGACACCAAAGGGACAATGGTTGATAGATAGCGTGACATTAGGAAAAAAAGGTTTTGCAATAAAACTCACTATAAGCAAACGTCCCGGCGGTCTAGTGGTTTAATATTCAACGCTGTCACTGCCTCAGCCCAGGTTTGTTTTCCATCAGGGAACCACATCACCAGTCTGTCAGTTGTCATACTGTAGCGGCTGCATGTTGCTGTGATGCTGAAAGCTATGTCACCAGTGTTTCAAATACCAGCAGGGTCACCCCTGGTGGACAGATTTCAATGGAGCTTCCAGACTAAAACAGACTAGGAGGGAGGCACCTGGCCACCCACTTCTGAAAAAATTGGCCATGAAAATCCTATGACTAGCAGTGGAATATTGTCTGGTTAGTGCTGGAAGGTGAGAGAATGGCACAGAAAGATAGGGCAGGGTCACTAGGAAAAGGAATCTGCTTGATGGTACTACAACAAAATAAACAAACATACGGCAAATAAAAACTTGGGTATATATTCAAAATATTTGACTCATCAAAAGGTAATCTCTTGATAAATGAAATGGTCTTCCGATTCAATAGGAAAATGACCAGCCCCTTGAGGGAAAATTGGTCAGTACATTTACGCGTATACATACAAGTTAGCAGGTTAAGAAAAACGTGAATTAAAACAATTTGTTACCATTTTCACTTTCTGAGATTGGCATTAATTAGTGTAGTGAGTGATACCTTGTGTGTGGTGGGACAAAGTGAAATATATCCTCTGGAGGACAATATCTTTGAATCTAGAACTTTCACTTTTAGGAATTTGTCCTATGGAAAAAAGAATTAGGGATATCCACTGAGACATAAATTCAAGGATAATAATTGCAATAGTATGGATACTAGCGAAAGTTTGAAAACAACTTAGATTTAAGGAAAATAGTAGATTATTTGAAGTAATTATGGACTCATATAGTGAAATATTATCCAAACATAAAAAATAGTATAAAAAGTATATTAAATGACATGAAAAGTTATCCTGATACAATGTTAAGTGAAAGATCTAGTTGCAAAACAACAGGAATGATGTGATTTCATATTTCTGCGTATATATGTGAGGAGGTAATGCCCCGGCACACATACAAATTGATATGAGAAACAAAGCCGAACGGTTGACTTCTTTGCTCTTCTCTCATCTTCCTTTCTTTCTTTCCCCTTTTTGCATTTTTTGTTTTTCTTCATATGATCACATATTGCCTTTGTAATTTTTAAAAAAGCTTTTGATGCTCTCATTTTATGGACACAGATCTTAAAAAACTGTGTCATTGTTTGCTGTTTTCTAGAAACAAGTACCGGAATACTATGAAAGGTGAATAAGTGTGAAAAGTTTTGGTCACATCTTTGGATCAAAACTCAAAAGAATAGAGAGATCTTCATTGGGTCCTACACATGATATTTTTATGTCCTCATCATAAAAGTCTTATAACAATTTTACATCATATGAATAACAACTTGATACACATGCGAGTGAATAGCCAAGAGTCCACTCTTTCTGAGCTCTGGGAAATTATAAGCTACTGGTAGTCTTAATGGTGTAAGTGACATATTTATGAAAACCCAGGGCATCCATTAAATTACCAACTACTACTTCTTTAGTGTTTTTCTTTAGAGGGTCACAATATTATTTTAACCAAGGTTAGCTGCTTTTTGTTGTTTTTTCTTCCTGTTATATTGTTGGTGTGGAAAGTAATTTAAACTTTATGGCCCATTTGAAGCAAGATTATTTACATCTGTGTGGCCAAGTCTGTGTGTGTGCATGTAATTTATACGCCACTGCTATTACTTCTCAAATTCCTCCTACTTGGTTGAATTCATTTCCATTGTAAGCTTACGACTTTTCACTTCGGTTAGTTCAAGATGTGAAAATGCTTTTTAAAAAAGTTTTTAACTAAGGACTAACAACTGTTTTGTTTTGTGTGTGTGTGTGTGTGTGTGTGTGTGTGTGTTTCTTTAGTGTTTTAGTGTTTGAAACTTAGCTTTTCTTAGCTGGGAAATGAACAACTCCACAGTGAGCATTATGATGCTAGATAACGTTTTAATTAATCTGCTTGAACATTAGTTTGGAAAATTATACCAAAAATATTATTATGGAGGATACATGGGCAAAATATTCCTTTGAAAAAGTATATTTGTAATCAATAAGGCAGCCGGATATTTATAATTCAGATTAGAGCTTTGCATCTTTAGTACAAATTAGAAATCCTTCCTATTAATTTTAGTTCCAGAACCTTGAGTTCTGGAATTCTAGCTTATCATTCTATGTAACAAAGGGAAATTTTCTCTCAGAGTTAAAATTTCACCTTTAACCAGAGTGATATTTCTACATCTAAGACCATTAAAGATCCCTGACACTGTATTTGAGAAAAGGGATGTCTGTGTCAGAATGTTCACTGTGATCCTGGCATTCTGTCTGAATGCATCCTGACAAAATTGTGGGTCATTTCCTGGAGCTGGTCTATGTAGCCACGAAAGATGCTTTTAAATGTTTACCATCCTTTGCATCTGTGATTATGCAACATGCTTGTCTGAGGAAGAATTTTAAATGAGCCTTTAGTTGTTTAGGATGCACAGTATGACCTAAAAAACTCTTCCACACTTCTCTCCTCCCCACATCACAAATTTCTGTGTCTCTACATAGTGGCCTGGATGGAGGAGGTGTGCACGTTGATCCAGGTAGGCTTTTATTTCTTTAATTTTCGCATTCCTAATTTTTCCATAATTTTAAAATTTCAGGACACTGTTTCTCCATGCTCTTCTCGGCTCATGCCTAAGATTCTAATTTCACCCAGTAATGAAGTTTCCATTGCAAGTGCTCTCTATCTTTTCTTGTTCATTAAATAAATAAAGAATAAAGGTTAACTATTCAAAAGGGAAGTTGAGGTAAATCCTAATATTCAAAGAAATTCCGAGCGAACAACCAAAAAGAATAGAAAGTTTATCCTCTTCCTCTCATCCTAAATCTCTAAGAAAATAGGATTACTCAAAAGTGGAGCGATTCCCATCTGAAGTCATTTCTTTCCATTAGGAAGGAGAAGATGAAATTGAGTAGCTTGTGCAGAAAAATGACCAAGAGTGGGGTGCAGAGCTGGGGTAGTGGTGAAACAACGCCTTCCTTTCTTATCCAGAAATAATAAATGGTCCCGCTGCATGCTTTGAAACAGAATGCCTACTAGAAGAAATCTCTCTCTTATTCTTTTAAGTGGCATCTGATCCAGGTAAGAGAACAACTTAATCTAAACAAGTTTATTGAGAGTGGCACTAATTATTGGTCTTGGCTTTTTGATAAACTTACATGAAACTTGCGGCTTTATGTGTTTTGTTCCTGTTGACAACCGAATCAGGCTAAATTTCTATAGAAAAAATGAAGAATAAAAATAGAATGCAGTCTGCAAAACAGTGAACATTCATCTTCTTGCTCTAGAGAAGTCATTTCTTCTCAGTTCTTGTAATACATGTGAGTGCATTTTATATAAATGTTCATGGTTTAGAGTTGTAATCTTGGGTTCTGAATCAGGGAATTTCTCCCCAACCTTGATTCAAACCTCAACTGTGTTGGTCATAATTGATTTTTTAAAAACTGAATAATTGTTCTTGCCTACTCCTTCTTGCTTTAAACTGTGCAATAGCATTTCCATAAGAAGACTTCATAAATAAGGTCACATAGCATTCTGTTTTCTAGAATAAGATATGACAATCATTTTATTATTTGGAGTGAGATAGGTTCCCAAAATAAATTCATTTGGCGTGGGGGGAGAAGAAGTTATCAGCTACAAACGCATTTATAAGACATTACGATTAAAATTGATATAATGCCTCTATATATCTACTTGGCACCTGTTGAATTGTTGTACTTACCCATTAGCACTCCATTTAATACCAGAAGGCAGTTAATAAATTCTTCCTTCCTGTGCAGGAAATTGACTAAAAGACACAAAATTAGCTTTTAAATTTTAAAGAATTAAGATCTGTGCTGCTGACTTCTTCCTTTATTCAGTTACCTTGAGAATGAGCTCTGAACCTTATTCTGCGCACAGCTAGAACCTGTTAGATCCCCAGACCTCAGACTTTTCTTCTAAAAGACACAAAATCTGTCCTTTCTCAGATCTTCCCTGTAGCAGTTCTCAGGAAAGATCCAGGCTTTGGGATTGTCTAGTCCTCAGGCCCCAGAGGCCAGAGAGGTCAAGCTTTTGTGTGGGATGTTGCCTAGACTTCTTTCCATTCTTTGTCTGATAAAAGATAGTGACAGCCTTTTGCACCATCCACAATCCACCCCCAACTGTATGCACAAAGGCCCACCATCCAGAAAGGGGATAAACCAAGGAGAGACGTCTTTATGGCTTCCGTGGAGATTTTATATGGCTATTTTAAGTTTAAGAAACATAAAGGCAAATTGTCCAAAAACTATAATGCGAGAGTTTAGTTCTTTGCAACAAAGTTCCAAGGTGAGAAAAATGCATATATTGAAGCGAAAAAATAGAACCTCTCAGTTGTTAAAACCCTTCTATAGAATAACTTATGAAACCTTTTAGTAATAAGATCTGCGTCAATATCTTGAATTTGTGTTATCGACACTAACAGGAAAACCTGCTAGGATCTGGAAGGACAATGTTAGGATGGTGATGGGTTTTCATTGTTAGTTTGTTTTCGTTTAACAGTTTGTCTTCATTTGTTTACGATAACTGTTTTGTTAACAAGAAGAGAGAAATATTTAGTATTCTTATATGTATTCAAAGGAATTCTGAATTCTTTGTCTCCACTACCCCATCCTTCCTCAAAACTTTGGTAAAGAATGTATCTCCTTAGAAAATCCAACAGAACAAATCACAAATCACTATTTCTTCTTCAACATCAGGGGGTCTCATCTTCCCCAGTGTCCTGCCACGACAGTGGAAATCTGCAAAAAACACTCACATCTACTTTAGAAAAAGAGAATTTATATCTCCCAAACAAGAATGCCCCATTGTCATCTGAGACAGCCATAAATTGCAGAAGCACCGCTGAAAAGAAGGGCAGGTTTACTTGAAGGCCTCCTCAAGGCAGTCTTTGTCCATCTGTTGAGTATCCATGTACTCTGCTTTTGAAAAAAAATTATCTCTATATAGAGAATAGATGTAGGATGGAGGTAAAAAATAATAAATTTTAAAAACACTTTTTTCATTTTAGCTCCATTCATCTCTACCATACACTATTTTAGTGGAGTTGTTTTTATTTTGGGGGAGGACTCTTTAGCTAAAAATGACTGGTTGTGGGGCCGGCCTGGTGGTGCGGTGGTTAAGTTTGCACATTCTGCTTCAGTGGCCTGTGGTTCACCGGTTCGAATCCCAGGTGCAGACCTATGCACTGCTTATCAAGCCATGCTGTGGCAGGTGTCCCACAAGTAAGTAGAGGAAGATGGGCACAGATATTAGCTCAAGGCCAATCTTCCTCAGCAAAAAGAGGAGGATTGGCGGCAGATACTAGCTCAGGGTTAATCTTCCTCAAAAAAAAAAAAAATTACCGGTTGCTACCTCTACCACCCTTAGAACATTTCCTTTGACATCAGAGTGGGGCATACATAAGAAAATTTATTTCTCTTTAGCAGTGAAAACACGCTTTTCAAATATTTAAGAATAATCCATTACCATTAATTGTCCTAAAATCCTTGCCTCATTGCATTAAATAGTATTCTAGCATGCCATTATTCCTTGTACCTTATTCCTTTGGTTTGGCTTTTGAATTCCATTCCTCCAAACTGGCTTTTTTTAATAAGGTAAAGGGAAGTGCTGTTTTCAAAAGCTAGAACCACTTATTAATCTTCTAGTAAGTATAAGATTATAAGAATTTTGCTGAAGTTTTTGAGAAGTTTACCAAGGTACCCATACCATTGGGTAGCATTCCCCAGGTAATTACTGTCTGAGCAGGAGAGATAGTGATAGGGCAAAACCAGATATTCAAGAATGGTCCTCTAGAGGATGGTGCAAAGCTTTCTGCAGCTGCCACGAAGGCTTTGTGTTTGCCATTAGCACTGAGCCTTCTGTAGACTTTCTATCTGATTCCTTTAAGAAATCGGAGTGTCCAGGACTGAACTCTTGCCTTGAGCTCATCCCAACTGCATCCTGGGAGTTGTTAGATGATGCATATCTAAAGGAAATTCTCATCTCAGTATTACAGCGCCTTTTGGGCAAGAGCCTAGTTAGCTCTGTGGGCATGCTCACAACTGCTCATATGCATCCATCATTAAGGTTTCCAATGTAAGTTGACTCATTTGAACCAGCCTGAAGAATCTCAGCCATTCATCCATTCAACAAACATATAGAGTTCCTGCTTTATTCGAAGTACTGTGTTAAATAATGGGACTACCATGCTTAACAAAATTGATAGACTTATTCCACCATTAAAGAGTATCAACCATAAGCCTAGCACTGTTATAAGGAGATACAAGATCATCAGAAGGATTTCTCTGCCTTTGTGGATTTTAGTCAGGTTGAGAAAAAAATGTTCACACTGAAAACTATGATGAATGATACAGTACAGTATTCTTTCCCCCATTCTACAAAATTCTCTCCCTAAGTTAAAAAAAATTGATTCAATTTCTGTGAAATTAAATGTTTCTTGGATGCTGATTCTCTCTAATGAACATATCACAGACCCAGCTCTGAAAGTTTCAGAACTTTCTCTTTTCCAGGATCCCTGTGCTCCCTTGTGCAGCCGAGAGAGCAGAAAGCCTGCTCATACCCTGGCTATTTTGACTTTTCCTAAGTGGTTAAGCTAAACTGTAAAAATCAACATCGCCAGAACTGATGATTGTGTTTTAATGTTCTTTTTAAAATCATAGTTTCTGTGGATTGAATGTGTTTTGATAAGTCACTGAAACTCAGACTAGCTTAGTTTCTGGCCCAGAAAGAGGCCATTTCAAACAGTATGAGTTCTGTTCGATCAGACGAGTATTGGTTTACCGTTGAAACACAGGTAAGATTTGTTCCTTTCTGAAATGTTTTATTTTGTCCTTAGATTTAACACATATCCTATTGCTGAGCCTGTCTTTGACTTCACTGTTTCTTCAGAACATTTTGCTTACTTTCATCTGTATACCTCACAAGAGGACGTTTAATATTTTGTCCAATTCAGTTGCATTTGGAAGTTGAATTTTGGCCTGTTCTGCAACAAAAGGCTGGGAGATTCAACTGCTAGGACCTCTTTCAGTCAAAGCTTATTGGACAAGATTATTCTCTCTACTATCTGTTTTCCTAGACACGGAGGACAGGAACACAGGAATCTTCTTCTGGTGGTCACGTGCATAGACAGGATTTCTTATTCTCTTGTGTTTAACCACTGAAGTGCTGCCCACAGTCTACCCTGAGACTTGAGACAAATTTGAATCCAGAAAACATTGATTTTATCACTGCCATGTTGTTGAAATCATAAAACTGCATAACCAGAGTGCAGAAAGCCAAATTCTATAAACACCCTAATGTATAGCGCATGACTAAGTGATAAATCTTGACACGTTTACCAAACAAAGTGAAAATCTTCATTTGTCTTACAGAAAGAGAGGTGTTCCCATGTGTTCGGACATCTGCAGAGTCAACATGTGGCAATTATTGTGCGAAAAATAGGATTACTGTAACTGCTGTTACAAATTATGGCCTCATTGATTAGTATCTCACTCTCCCCCTCAGACTCTCCACCTCATCACAAATAAGGAGACAGACAAGCTCCAGGGTTTGAGGAGATTTTCCCAAAACCATTTAAAATAGATTTGCTCCCAGCAGGCTCTTTCCTACACCGTTACACAGTCTTTGCTGTTGTTTAAGGATATCTTGAGTATTTCTCACATACCGCTAGTGTATGTTTACTTAAGCACTAAAATTAAATACACATAATGAAGCCATCTGTGGCAAACAGAATTAATAAGTGGAATACCATATTGCTGTGAAGATGTATATTCAACAAACATGTAATGCACACCGTTCTCCATGGAACTTGGCATTTCTCATGCATCGCTGAGAATATTTGAATGGGTCCCAAGCTATTTTGGTGCCTGGGGATTGCATCCTGAGGCTGGAAACCTCTCCAATAAGTTCATCCCATAAAATGTTTCCAATTCCTTGTACAAGACTTCCGATCGTGAAATTGTAATGTGATACACACATGTTACGAAGTTTGGAAAATTGATCAAATGAGAATTATAAAATGCCAATTGTTACTTACTCTGAAGCCGATTCTGCTTAGATTTCTATTTTATTTTCCTTCCACGTTAACCAGACCTGATTTCAGGTTGATTATTTTTCATGAAATATATGAGGGACATTCCCAGATGATGTCAAGCTGTCCCACTACATCTATCAGAATTTCTTGGAAAAGCAAAGAAATAAATTATGAAGCAATCACCTGTAAGCTGCACCTGGCTTCTATATAAATATGTGAAGGATTGATTATTTATGCCATTTCTGTCAAGCCCATGTTTGTCTTTATTTCACAAGCAAATTTCATATTATGCTGGCGGTGCTACAAAGCCTGCCTAAGGTAGAGAAATAGAATTTAGCCTTTAAACCTGTTGCAGGGGGAAGTTAAACTGAAGTTCAGATTCATTTCCTTCATGCCACTCTTAGATAAAAGAGGGCACAAGCTCTTCTGTGGGCAGCAGTGCTCCTGGTCTTAGAAAGCGAAAATGGCTCTGCAAAGCGGGGTGCCATACAGACCAGCTCTGGATAAACAAACTCCAACTTAACTAGAGCTGACTTTCTTCCCGCTTGCACAGTATGGCTGTCCTAGCACGGTGGCTCCACCAGAGGGTTTGTTTGGGAGAATTGCTAGGGCTGCTTGCCATTTTCAGGCAAATTTCATCACCAAGCCATCCTTTGATTGGTACAGCAATAAATTCTGTAAGTAACATGCAAAGGGGAAATCCTGGACCAACCAGTAGCCAGTTTGGTTAGAAGCTGGCACACTCATTTTTCAGTTCTCTTAAGGATGTAGCCTGAGTTTCAGCATTTCCTTGGGGCAAGGCTTCAAGTTAAATTTCCAATGTCAATCTTCCTCTAGACATCTGGATAAAAATTCTATCCTCCAGCTCCCTTGTTTTCTCCGCTCCACAGAAGAATTCCTATGGACACAATGGATCAGACCAATTGAAAGTTGAGGCTGCTGTGGGAACTGCCCTCATCTCCTCCCACTGTTGAAGTTTCTGCCCAGTTGGGATGGTTCCTGATAAAATTTCCCAATTTCTGGTTATTCCTGTGGGCCTGACCATAGGAAACACTGTAAGTGGTTTTCCTCTGGAGATAACTTATGTGAAGAATTAAAATGTTCATACTAATTACCGCTTATTAAAGAAAGGAAGGAGAAAGGGTAGGGAACAGACATTAGATGAGCCCTCACTATGTGCTATGCTAAGCTAGGCACTTACACAGACGTCCTCACTGAATCCCTCAGTAGCTGATAGGGAGAATGTTAAAGTTAGAGATGATGAAACTGAGGCTCATAGAGACAGCCAAGGCTCGTAGATTCCGCCTTGAACCGGAATCTTATGTGTGCCTAAATTTTTTTTAATAGCTCTGCGTTTAGCTCATCATTGGAGAGTCTTACCAACACAGTTGAAGGCTAATTATGTGGAAAATCTGCTGGAATATGACAAAATGCTGTAATGCCAGAAGTGATATTGGCAATCAGTGTACTGGGTGAAAGATCAGACTAGCCGGCAAAGAGGATACAAATTGATCCATAATTGTCCTTCTCCATGGCTCACCTCTTGTTGTATGATCTAAATATGATAAACTGTAGAAAGGGCTAAGCTGACAACCAGAAGATGCTTACTTTCCTGTAGTTAGGGTTCCAGACGTAGCAGGTAAAAATACAGGAGGACCAGTTAAATTTGAATTTCAGATAAACAAATTAATAACTTTTTCGAATAGGTATATCTCATGCAATATTCGGGATACACTTATACTAAAATATCATTCTTTTTTTTAATCCAAAATTCAACTTTAATTGGACATCCTGTATTTTACCACCAACCATGAGTGAGATGAGTACTAAAGCCATTAGGCCCAGTATGGTAATCATACTCTCTCTAGAGAAAGACAGTTTCCTCTTTATAACAGCTGTAATTGCACCTACTTCATAAGTGGCCAAGAAAGTTGTAGGCAATTGTGTATGTAAAGTGCTTAGTATATGGTAGGGGATCAGTACAGAAACTAAAATGTTTATTTCCCATTTGTTTATTGCATTTAATGTTTTGAAGTCTCCTAAAACTGTACCTAATTTGAGATCCAGAGGAAAGGAAAAGCCAGCCCTGTGGTCTAGTGATTAAGATTCAGCGCTCTCACCCCTGTGGCCAGGTTCATTTCCCAATCAGGGAACTACACCACCCGTCTGTGGGTTGTCATACTGTGGTGGCTGTGTGTTGCTGAGATGCTGAAAGCTATTCCATGGGTACTTCAAATATCAGCAGGGTCACCAAATGGTGGACAGGTTTCAGCAGAGCTTCTAGACTCAATAGACCAGGAAGAAAGACCTGACCACCCACTTCCAAAAAAATTGGTCATGAAAACCATACAACTAACAGCAGGGCATTGTCTGATACAATGCTGGAAGGTGCGAGGATGGCACAAAAAGATGGGCAAATATTAAATCTTCATTGTAAAGCCTTCTTGAGCGGTTGGCCAGAGATCTATGTTCTGATTGCTGAAGTGAGTGTTGGTTGTGCTGGGAAAGCTGGCCTTGTATCTGGAAGATGGTGTGTCATGATGAAGCCTGTGCCATCACCAGTGCTTCGCAGCTCCTTGTGCAAGTGTTTCTTCCTGCCACTGAGAACATCCCGACATAGCAGGACTTGAGCATTACAGGTGGGCACTGGTTCAAAGCCAGAGCCATTCCAGTGGATACACTGGGAAGGAGTAGTCACAACCCACTGTGCCAACGATCAGCTGCTTAACTGAGCATTTGGGGTCTGAAGGGCCTCCTTGAGCCCAAATGGAATTCAATTAGACCTCTTCTTTAACACTATTAGAAAACAATGCTTGTTTTAAAACACCATTGAACTGCCAAAACTGCGAGAACATCAAACTAACTCTTGAAATACCCACGATACACAGAGAAGAGTTGATGGAGTTCTGGGGTACCATACTGTGTAAAATAGCCCGGATTCATTTCCCAGACAAAGCTCCACTTAGGCTTCCAGGCAGGAGGGTGATGCAGGATGCTTTCCCTGAAGGCAAATGAGGAAGAAATGGGACTAAGAAGCACAAGAAGGGACCTTGTCAAGGTCCTTCAACATAGTTTATGTTTCCTAATGTAAAGATTCCAAGATTATGAGTTGGAAAAGCTGGATTTGAGAAAAAATTTGCATGAGCTACCAGGTAGGGATACCTCGAGCTCACTTCCATTGAACACTTATGGAGAGCCCAGGAGGGAATGTTTGCAGAATGCACAGCTTATCCATCTGTCTCCAAACTCTAAATTCTATCTGCCCATAGATCAAGCCAAATCAAGGGAGGCTTAGTAATATAATTGCACCATCTTTCTCTCCTCCCCAAGAAAATTTCTGTCGACCATCAGCCCACATTAGGAATCTTGGAGGAAATAGCCCAATGTTGCTCTTGCCCCATCTGTTGGGAGGTTGCCTCGAACATTGTTCACTCAAGCATACAGTGTCCCATTTATGAGACCCCCAGGAAGAAACGCCTGTCTGGAATTAGCACCAATAATAGTTGTGAATCTCCAAAGCAACTGACGATTATTCATTTCATCAAGTCTAGGAGCTGTATCTCTGAAAATATTTCTTTTCTCGCTCTGGCTACTCGAGAGCTGAAAGCCAACTCTTGAATCTGCCCCGAGTATAAATAAGGGCATCATTGGCCAATCTTGTTCTTAGTATCACTTTGTCACTACATATTTTTTTCACTTTGATTTTAATTCATTTACTCTGTTATAATATTTCAAGTACCCTTTATGCCAGTCAAAATACTATGTAGGAGAAGATATTGAAGGAAGGAACGAAAGAAGGAAGGAAGGAAGGAGAGTGGAAGAAAGAAAGAAAGGAAAGTGGAAGGAAGGAAGGAATGAAGGAAGAAGAGAGAACAGCAGCGGTACTTCAGATGATAACGTGTGTCGAAAGTATGATGTAAACTGTAGACTGTCAAATAAATATGACATATTTACACTATTAGAAGGAGTGCGATCTAATAATAGTATTATTACTATCTCTTTCAGTATTAGTATTCCTTTTTTATTTTGAAGGTGACAAATGGTGGGAAGGGGAGGGAAGAGAGCAGCCATTAAGCCAGCCCCGGGGCTAGCTTCTCTAGCCAGGTGATCTCATTCAATTCTCAAGAATGCCTGTGAGGTCAGGTGTTAAAATGCTCTTCGTGTAACTGGGGAGGGAAGGGGTTAGGAGGGTAATGTGCTTAGGTCTCACAGCTAGTGTTGGGGCTGGTGTTGCCTCCAGGTCTGTCTGCCTCCTGGTGCATGTTCTTTCTTCCAGCACCCTATGGACAAAGAGGCCCAAGTCCAGCTCTGTTTGTTTGTTTTGCATACCTCATCTATCTCAGAGAAGATTCAAGAGCATGGCCCCTATTACTTATTTTACCCTTAAAATTCTGGAAAGGATATTCTTCCTCCCAGAAAGCTTCCCTCATCTAGTCAGGCCCTTTGCACGTTCTTCTGCTACCACAGCACACATCACACTCTGTTCTCAGCTCTATGTCACTGGCCGGGAGTGTCCTCAGGAGGGTGGCCATGGCTCTATTCTTCAGTGCTGTTAGATAAACGCTGCCTAAGTAAATGAATGGTGAATGCAGAGGCTGAGGCTGCCAGCGGAGTGCATCTCACAATCTCTTCTCTCCACCACCTTCTCTTGCATTGCAGATGAAGGGAAACCATCTTTCTTTTCATGACTAGACCTTCCCACTGACTGACTGTTACATCCTCTGCCTCCTTAAACATCTTGTGAGTTTCCTGCTAGCATTTTCAGTCTCTCACCCCTTACACTGGGTCCCGTACTGGTAACTTCACACATTCCTGATTGACTGGTGTCCAGTGGTCCTTCAACCTGGCTGATCATCCAAACTACCTGTAGAAAGGTTAAAATCCGGGGCTTACTTCGGATTGCTAAATCGGAATTTCTAGGCTTGGGCCTGGCCAGGTATTAGTATTCAAAAACAAAAGGAAAGCAAACAAACAAACAAAACCACACACAATCCTCCCTCCTCCAGAAAAAAATCTCCCTTGGGGACACAGACTCAGTTCACAACAGCAATAACCTACTCCAGTACACATACTGATGTTACACTGAGAATAATGTCTCTCCTGCTATTCTTCTCTGCCAGATTGGAAATGTGAAGACACCATTTTTCCCTTTTCCATAAACAGTGGGTTTTTCACCTCTGGTGCCATCCTTTTATTCCAAATGTCCAAAGACAAAGGCATGTAAAAAGATAGAACGTGCTCAACTCAAAATCTGGGAGAACGGGAAAAAGAGAGAAAGGGAGCTGTGGCAAAGCAGAAGTGATCACAGTGGATATCCCTTTTGTTCCTCCCATTTCCCCAGGCTTCCTTTGTGTTAGGTTGGGGCCACTAGATTCTGGCCAACAGACTGTGAGTAAAAGAGACCAGTGTCACTTCTAATGAGAGATTTTTAAGTGAGAGTGTGAGTTCTTCACACTCTTTCTTCGCCTACCACAGAGATCTAGAAAGATGTGAGTTATAGGAGCTATATCTACCAGATGCAAGAGGCATGAATCCCTGAGTCAAGGACTTTGGATAAGCAAGACAGCATCTTTTGTGTGATAAGTCACTGAGATTTGGGGTTTTTTTTAACCTTAGGACAGTCTGTCCTCTCCTGATTAATATAAGAATTGGTACCAGAAGTGAGGCTCTATCATAACAAAAACTAAGACAATGTGACATGAGCTTAGCAGTGAGGCAGTGGAGGTGAGAAACCAGTGTTATAGGTTGGACATATGGAGATGCTCATCAGGCAAAGGAGATGGGCACGGATGTTAGCTCAGGGCCAGGCTTCCTCAGCAAAAAAGAGGAGGACTGGCAGCCGTAGTTAGCTCAGGGCTAGTCTTCCTCAAAAAAAAAAAGAAAAAAAAAAAAAAAGAGAGAAAGTACCTCGGGGCAAACATCACATAACAGTTGTGGCCTTTCCACTGAAATTCAAAACTCACCAGGTAGTTGCCCCACAGTTGAAAGAGAAAGGCCTGGGAGAGGAACAGATAGATGAACAAGCAGAGAAATAATGACTTGAGGACATTTTGCGGAAATCTCTGGGTATGGTTTGGACACATAAAACTTACAAAAAGCAGTGAAGACACTCTGGATGCCTTGGCAGGCCAGGAGCTCTGTAGCAGAGAAATAAGATAGATGAAAACACAGGCTTGACCTTTACACTTGGGATCTACTCAGACATGGAAATAGAATATTGATAATTGCTCTTATTTATTATGGGCTTACTAAGTGCCAGGGCCTGTACTAAATGTATTTATCCTTGTGAGATAAGCATTATTATTCTCATTTTATGGGTAGACAAAATGAAGGCTCAGGGAATTTAATTTGCTAAGGATTACCTAATTATTAAGCAGCAGACGTGGAAGTCTAACCATTGTTAAAAAGAAACTGCCCTGGATACTTAAGTGTTAAAGGTGGCAAGACAGATTTTATTCAGTAAAATCTGCTGCAATAGGAGAGAGAGAGACTCCAGTACAGACTGAACTCAAGTTCAACTAAGACAAAAATGATTGATCTTTTTAAAGGGAGAACAGAGAGGCAACATAAAAAATATTATGGGGAGTGAAAAGGAAGAAACAAAAAAGGGAATAGGCGGCCTTTGGGGAAATGGAAAGTTACAGAATGGGGCTAAGTAGAGAATTACTGAAAAGGAGTTGGCAAAGAGGGTTGGGACAATGCACATTTTGTGGTTTGGCAGCATAGCATTTTCCTGAGCAAAGACTCAGCATGAGGTCTGGGGCCACCTTTGCAGACATGGCCTAGTGCAAGTGGAAGCCAGGCTGAAGTTTGGTCAAGTCTCTTAGCACAGTGTTTGGACAAGTCCTTTGTGCTGCCTGGGAGTTCATAGTTCACACCTAGTCCAGTTGACTCCAAAGGTCTTTCTTTGAATCCTGATTCTATACTATGGACAAATGGATAATTGCCAAATCACTTGAAAATTGATCAAGTGCTACATTAATGTAATACTGGGTTGTAGGAGGATGTCAGGTGGCTAAGCGTGGAAGTGAAATCTAAAAAGTTGCATAGGGAATGTCAAATTGTTTAATATATGGTGTTAGATACGTTTTGGATGATGCACAGAAACCAGGACACAAAGCTACCTGAAAGTCCAGCGAAGGTATTTGGGTTTTCTCCTGAAGATCAATGGGAGCTGTTGATGAATGTTGATGGTGGGAATAACGTGATCAGATTTGCATTTTTAAAGATTATCTTGCCATGGAGAGATTTTTGGTATCATTCAACTCTAGGTGTGGATTAAAATCTTGGCTTCAGCACGGACTGACTGTGTGACCTTAAATGAATCATTTACCACACACACAATTTATTTACCTTTAGAAGGGGGTGATTATTCCTATCATAAAGGACACTGTTGGTTCCCCCAGCATCCATTGTAACTCTTCTCCACTTGGTAGCAGCCATCAATTGAGTGGGATTGACTCAAGGTTCAACCCCATTAGAGCTCTAATTAGCCCAAGACAATAAGCCTAATCTTGTCCGCCTTGCCACCATGATGGGTTCAGGGATGGGATACTGATCCAATCAGAATGAGTCCTAGGACACTGCATGATAATAAGGCAAAGATTTCTCTCTTTTTGTGGGTAAATGTGCCTGGATGTGACTTCTGAAATTCTGCAGCCATTTTTCTACTATTAGGGAAGCTGACCTATGGACAAAGCCAAGAGGCAGAGGAGGCAGAGTGCCGAGATTCACTGAGAAATGGAGGTGAGCCTGTGATCAAACCTCTCCTCCCCATACCTGGAGATCTTCTAATTACACAAGACAATAAATTCCACTTACTGTTTAAACTAGGTTGATTTGAATTTTTATCACTTGCAGCCTAAATCATCAAAAGTTATGTGCTTACCCATTGAGTCAAGGTAGGCACAGGAGGTTGCATGTTAAAGGAGGTCAGGGAAGAACTCAATAAATGTGTTTTGCCTTCAAATTGTATTATATCTCCACAGTATCTCTCTGAAACAGACCTCTCTTGTTGTCTCTTCCCATCAAAAGTGCTGTAGTCTACTCGGTCAGAACTTGCCTGAAATATGTGCCATGCCTGTAGCATAGAATTCTCCAAAATGGGTGAAGTTTAGTTCATTACATCAGCCAATATTAGGTCACCATGTTGCTTTGTCTAAAATTACCCTCCTGAGGTAAAAGTGCAACTGACCAGAGGCCAAGAAGAACCTCCACTGCTTTCAGAATCTTAGATAATTGCACAGGTGAACGAGGCAGCAGGATTCTGCTCTGGAGGACGTGAGCACACCTCAGATGACTTGCCTGTGCATCCCATGTGTACTCTTCAGGCTGCAAAGTAATTACCCTTCTAGCCCCATGCATCAGACTGATTAATCAATTCCAAAAGAACACGAAACTGATCATTATTTGTCCCTTTGTCTCAAATCCAGAGGTTGGCTCTCAGTTTATTCCTCAGGCCACCCATCAAGTGAGAAAGGAAGCTGGAGTCAAAACACCCAGAATCTCCTGATTCTAACCTCTATCCCAAGACCACCAGGCGAGGTTGCCTCTCCCTGAAAGAGCTATTTTAGCCAGGGAAGGCCAAGCCTCAAAAAGTTGCTAGTTCTGTTTTTTTTATAAAGTTCCCAAAATTATGGATACTTATCCGAATGCTATCTGAACTATTCACGTCTCTGGGGAGAGCATAATTGGACTGGAAATTTCCTAACAACAAATTTCTTATAAATGTTTCAGGCTGGCCTGCTTTGGGTCAGGAGAGAAATGTCCTTTCTCTATCCTTCTGGCCTGATTTCTGCACCTCTGTTGATGTCAGTTGAGACAGTAAGAGAAAGTCCCCGGTGAAAAAGGACAGGATGATCTCAAGTCTCCCAACACACTCCCAAAAGTTTGATGCCGTGTCCCACGAAGATATGGATATTTTCCCATCATCTGGAACAGGAGTTTCAGGTCCTTTGGGCACCTCTCCAGGTGGCCTCATTAGTGGAAAATTAAATAAAAGCGTTCTCTTACTTTTCCCCATAGAAAATCATGATATTTTAATAACACTATGCCATTACTTTCTCAGGACAACAACCAGAGAGAATAGCAAGGAGCATCAGGTCTGGAAAACTGCCCAGAATAGAGCATTAGGTGGCTGGTGAAAGAAAAGCCAAAGAAGGAAAGAGAAGGCAAAGAAATTCATTGAACATAAAGGAAAGTAGAAAATGACATCTATGTGTATTTCACAATGTGAAGCCATTCTTTCTTAACGTTCGAAGCTTGATGAATGATTGGCGTTTGACCATTACAAAGACAAGCCTAAGATACATTCACTTGTATTTTTTCTTTTTCTTATTTGGGTTTAACCACAGAGAGACAGAAATGGCTTCTCAGGCAACCATTCTCCTTTTAAAATGTAGATGTCAATTTTCCTTTTATACAAGGCTTATTGATCACTTTCCAAACAAATATAATTCCGAGAAAATTGAGTCAGCCTCGTTTCGATAATAGTTGGTATTTTCTTTGAGGCTGTGGCATATAGCTGAAAAGTGCATGGAGGTAGGAATTTTCACATTATTGTATCTGACTTGAGTGAAGTCTGGTGGGATTGTGGGTGATTTGTGACAAGCTAAGGAATTCCTTTCGCAGCCTGCAGTAAGCGTGAAGCACATTATTTAAAGCCTAGCTACATCATTGATATATTGTCATCTTATGCTTTTAAGAGGGCCCTTCTCCCCATAACATATAATTTTCTGTATGGCCTTTAGCTTTTTTGTTTCAGATCTTACTCTTTGATGTTATGTTACTTTTATCAAGATAAAGAGCCATTTAAAATAGTTATCCATTTATTAATTTGATTACGGATGACCTTTTTTACTTTTCATCATTTTCTAATTTATTTTAATAAACATTTAAGTTTAATAATGAAAGAAATATCTAACTATCGTAAATGACTCCTTTGCCCTATCTTATAGCTGAAGCCTTTTCCGAAAAACGTAGCTCACAGGGATTCTATTCTTCTCGGAATCTCCATAGTCCTTAATTTTGTTTTCTTCATTTGAGCCGTTTTATATTGTGGCTGCCCATCTCCAGTGATGCCCCCCCCTCCCCTTGTGATTCTGGCTTCTTGGCATTGGTGGCCTCACCAGATGGAGGCTGGGCCTGTGACCGGGGTTGGTCAAGTAGACTGTGGTACTGGCTGTTCTGAATCTAAAGCAGACAAACCCAGGCAGAGACAGCCTTTGCACTCTGGGGAGACTTGAGCCACCATCTAACAAATGCCGCTACCCTGTTGTCTTAAACCACTGCCATTGGGGATTGTTGCTTATGTGGCGATCGATACATCTGTAGATACTGAACTTCCACTCCCTTATGTTTCTCTGGAGGTCAAAGACCTTTACAGTCTGTTTCTTTTGTATGTTAGCACATAGCTGAATACCGCACATATATGTTGTAAAAAGAATAATGTTGAATGAATGAATGAATGAATGAGCACATAGATGATTTGGTACTGATAGAAAGAAAAATCAACCACAGATTGACATGATGTTTTATCTGAAATATCTGAACACATCGTTCGCGTCTTAATTTTATTTTGTCATTTTGGATCCAACCCAATAAGAATGATGTATCTTTTACCTATCAACTTAATTACCTGTCAATTTATTACCTGTCAATTTACCTGTCAATCTAAACTCTTGTTCCTCAAACTGTGGTGGGAGCTATGAAGCCTCAGCTTCACCTGGGAACTTCTGAAAAGTACAGCATCTCAGGCCCTATCATAGGTCTCCTGAATCAGAATCTGCATTTCAATAAGATCCCAGGTGGCTGTGTGCGTGTTACAGTCTGAGAAGTGTGGTTCTAAGCCACATGCTTTTCTTTGTTCTTTGTGAGCACACCAATTGAACATGCTGAATAAATGCTAAAAAATATATGACAATAATAGGATTCTTTGAAGAAGGCATTATTTGTGATGGACTGTGTTTCACAAACAAGTGCATTCTGATGTCAACAACATCCCCATTCTCTGAAGACTCCCCGACTCAGCCCCAGTGTCACCCAGCTGTGACAGCCTGAGTGATTTCAAACACGACTGATTGACATCTTAAACGTTGCCTGGAAATGCCGCGCTCTGCAAAATCCTTCATCACAAGAACACATCTGCCTTAAAGTCGGCTGTCCAAATGAAGGGGCATTTCCTCCAGAAAGCAAAACACCAGGCTTTCATCTCTTCAAAGCAAACCCACATATTTGGTACAAAGAGGAATTTTCCAGCCTCTTCCCAGTTTCTCGAGTGCCTCTCCCTGGCGAGCGGCCCTTCGCTTTGGGCCCTGCCCTGGGAACAGCCCGGTGGAAGGATTATACAGATGATAAACCTCAGGGCTACCAAGCAGTTGCCATATATCCCAGGATCATGTTGTGTGAATGGCTGACAGGGAAAACCCAGGGGGATCGGGTTACAGGAAAGGGCTGCCATTTATTTATTTATTTTCCTCCTTGTGTAACTAATTCCAAAAACAGACCCCTGCTTGGGAGCAGGAGGACAAGGGAACAAGAGGAATTCTGCAAAATTCTAATTGGGGAACAGTTGACTTAATTGGTGTCCATTTGGCAGACAATGGGAAAGGCTCCCCCAGCTGCGCTGGGAAAGGACCGGGGGAATATAGTCTTGCAAGAAGCCCCAACACTCTGGGGACTGATTGTTTCCTGAGGTGAAACCTGGACACCAGAGCTTAGATTAACTCTACAACTGTCAAGCTCCATTAGGGGCAATCAGAGGAGACAGAGCCTGGCTTAAACACAGGAAACAGAGCTGACAATAGAGGCATATGTCTCCAGGAGCAGGGAAGGCAGACAGGCATATATGCGTCTAATAACAAACATAAACATTTTTCTTTCAGGTTCAGATGTAGCACTGATGGGTCAAAGATATTCCTCAGGCTGGGGTGTTAAATGTCAAATATTAGGAACCTAAGTGGTTCAGTTGCACGTGCCTATTTTGTGCAATCTGATGGTGTCGGAGACATTCCCCGAGCATCTCAAGTCTACAGAGAATTACAGGGGTTGCCGAAAATCAGGAGCTGAAGGCTGGCTGTGCCAGGACCCAGGAGGACCTGGTTCCATTCCCTGCTCCCCCGTTCCCCAGCTCTCTGCCGCTGGACCATCTTCCTGAGTACTCCAGATCCCTGTTAAGTCATTTTAAAAGTAGACGATTATTATTGGTTTTTTCTGAGGACCCTATTAGCATTAACATTCCATTAGCTTATCTCTTACTTGAGTTGGAGAAACAGAATCTTTTTCTCTTTGTATGTGGGAGTGAGAGTGTGTAATAAGCATGTGCCGTGAGGAACATGGTACACTGTGTATTTGTAACACAACACAAAATCTTTTGTATCGTAATCTTGTAATATTTTAAAATATTAAGGATGGGGTTCAGGACATGCTACTCCAAAATACGGCAGCTTGGCATACTGAATATTTTAAGCTGAAGGAATATGAGAAAACAGCAGAAGTAGAAGTCATTCTGAACTTCTTCTTGTTCTTCTTCCCTGAAACAGGTCACAAAATCCTAAAGTGAGGCAAGTGAGCTGTCTTACTTATACCAAAGGAAAGGAACAGCCTTTTCTTGGAAAACAAAGGGGCATGGAGAAGAATCTGAACAGACAGGCCTCACTAAGTTTCCAGCAGCTTACTACGTTTGCCTCAAACTCTTTGACCTATCATATTTTTCCATGACTGTCCACTCTTCACCAAAACCAGCATAAACATACTCAGGATTAGCCATTTTTTCAGGTCTTCATTTTCTTACGAAGGCTCCTATGTCACATAACACTTATATTAAATCAATTTTTATTCCCTTCTCTTGTCCATCTGTCTCTGTAAGTTTAACTTTCAGACCTAGCCAGGGACCCTAAGGAAAAGAAATCTTAAAACTCTTCAACTTAAGACTTTTTCTTATCCTACATTACAGATAATTGTATCAAACTATCACAAAATATATCACAACAATATCCAATATTTTCTATTGACATTTAAAACACTGTAAGAGTTAAATTTACATTATATGCCAGGGTAGAGAGAGTATCTGTAGAACAATTAGGCCAAAATTTAAAAATCACTCTCAAGTGGATGTGCTTAGACTCTGTTCATGGGAAAGTGGTACTTTTAGGAACTTTTTACATAAAGCTTTCATCTCCCCCAAAGACAGGAGACCTAACTTCCTATTTTTACAGGTGTTCCCTTTTTGACTTCTCAAAGGCAAGACCTGCATGGAATTCTCATTGTGCGGCTAGGGTTAGGTGTGAACAGAAATTCAGGGCAGATAAACGCACATTCGTTTGAGCTGGTCAAGGGGTATCTCAGTTCATAAAAGAACGCCTGCACTTTTCATTGATCTTTAAAGTTCTCCAAGAACAAACTCCAGAGTGAGTAAATGGTCTGACAGGTGAAAACAGGAAGGTGGAAGCCCAAACATCTCAGAAGGCAATCGAGTAAATACTGGACACAATTGACCACTGCAGGCTGGAGCAATGTAGACTGGAAAAAAAAGTTATCTCACATGCCATTTTTTCCAGAATCGTCTAAAATTCATAAATTAGTAAATCAAGCATCCTCCACCTCTAGAAGAATAGCACACATGAACAGGAAGTCATTTTGCTATCGTAAGGCAGGGCTTGTCCACAGGCGTTTGAAGTCCCGGCGAGAGCAAGGGAAGAATTCTCTTCCTCTTGTGCTGGGGCATTTCCTGAATCTGGAAATGAAGTCGGGAGCTTTAGACTAAAAACACAACACGAGTCTGCAACAACCTTGACCTTTAAAATGGAAGGTTGGCAAAATCCATTTTGATCTGAGTTCACCCGTCTGCCTTCCCTCCTCTTCTGAAACGTCAATCTTACAGAAGAATTTGGTTTTGCGAGATATGAAAAATCTTTATAGGCAAAATGGATATTTAAATGCAACCCCTTTTCCCTCTCCTGGTAGATTGTTTGACTAGCAAGGGAGAGCTGTGAGTTTTCGGGTTTTTTCCTTTTTTTTTTCTTTTACTCTGCAAGTTTAACTTTGAATTAAGGGAAGTACCTTCACTTTCCCCGAGAGGAGTAATTAATTCAAAAGGGGCTTTTCTTATTCGGGTCAAGATATTTTTAAAACAGGTGAGCTGTTACTGGTGATGATAGGAGATGAAGAGAAAGGGAGAAAAGCTTTGTGACTGAAAATGGATTAAACTGAAAAATAAAACAATAGTAGTCAGATGAAAGTACAGCATTCTTTGGCCTAATTAAATCTCGATTATGCAATAGAATCGTCTGTTTTATTTTTCTCCTAACAATTGTAGGAAAGGCTGTCCTTCTTACTCTCTCCAGGTCACGTGCTTTATTTTGTTATATTTTGTTTCATTTTGCATTGTAGTGGACCATTCTACCTCACGCCTCTCATCCAATAGCTACTTCTTTTATTTATCTTTAATTCTCCTGTCTCTGCATACCTGTAGTGCATGCTCCTTTATCTTTGTTCTTTGCATCTTTTATACCAGGCCCACTCAGCCCCGGGACTTGTCAATTGTATGATTCATGGGCATATTTTTCCTAGTCTCCTACAGAGAAGGTCTTGGAGTAATTTAAAAACAGGTATTTCCATTGGCAAGCTAGGTTAAAAAAAATCCCTTATTGACTGGTCTCATCTTATATAATATAATCTAATATTAAGACCTGTTCTCAGAGGAAATATTGAATAGATATTATAGTCTTAAAGAAGATTTTACACAGCGTGCTCAAATACATTGAATATAACAGAACTGTCCAGTTAGTTTCTATTTACCATGCCACTCAAAAAGGAAGGATGTGATACTATTTTTCTCAATGTCTGAGGTAGTCCCTCCTGATGCCAACATTCTGTAAGTCTATGCGCCAATGATTTGCATTCTCTTTAGATATACCTTTAGACAATAATTAAATGGCCGTTCATTTATAGAGCTCTTTGCAGTTTTTCAGGTAGTTAAATGCAGAACAACAACTCAGTTTACTTACAGCAAATGGATAAGAGCAGTTACCTTCACGTGCCAGTAAATTCTTTCATCAACTGTCATTTTTTGAGTGCTTACTTTGTGCAAAGGGCTGCATGTGCGTGATTTCCTCCAACCATGCCTCTGTATGAATTGGTAGCTTGGTTGTCTCCATGCTACTGGGAGTAACAGAAAAGTTACCATGTGGTTATAGCAGTTACATGGTTGATAAGTAACAAGGCTCAGATAGGACTCATGCAGTCGAGTTCCATCATTGTATGCTCTTAACCTCGCTATACTGACCAAAATCTTCGCTCTCCAGTCTTTCATTAATTTTCAAACGTGATTATTTTATCCTGGAAATAGTACTTGGAACTACAGGAAAGAAATGTGACAGGAAGTTGCATTTACAGAATATACACCATATACCTGACGCAGAGCTCGATGCTTTATGTGTTGTCTTGTTTAATTTGTATGCAAAATAAGTCTTATTATATGTATTTTACAAGGAAAGGAACTGAGGCTTAGAGTGCTAAAGAACTTCCTCTAAATCAAACAGTATTATTTCTTCAGTGTGAGATGGGCGAAATGAGTGTTTGTCTCTAAAGCTCATTCTCTTTCCACCAGCTCCTCATGCACCCTCCGACTTTACTAGAAACATACCTTCCAATTTGTTTTCGTGAAACAAATCCTTCTTGTTTATGAGGATATCACCTTCAATCTGGCATTTTCCAGCTCCTGTGGTCAATATCCTTCATCGGCTCTCTCCATTTCACTTCTTCTTTCATGCATTCAACACGTCTTTTGGTGAGTCACTAACTCTGAACTAATACACGTTTGTCAAAACACAGATGGTGGCCACTTTCAGAAATCCAAAATACTGCCCTACTTTGTTGATGTAAGAGGAGACTATTCTGAGTCCATTAGGTCTCGCCATACCAAAGGTCAGTTACTCCACAAGTGATTATCGAAGAGTCCACTGTGTGTGAGATGCTGCGCACAGATCTTGTATTCATTGTAAGTGGAGGTTGCAATTCTCCCAGACCTATACATTTTCGAGACCCTGCGTGTCTGCCACAATGATTCTAACGGCGTTCTGAAAGCTAATATAGACTTATGTCAGAGAGCTTATGGCGTTCCTCTTCCCATGCCCATCTAGAGCACAAGCCAGGAGCACGGGTAGCTACTCAATAAACGTGGAACTGAGCTGAATTTCCCAGACTCTCAGTCTAGAAACCTTAAAGTCTTTAAACCTTGAAGTTTTAAACCCTTTCCCATACTTTTGTCATCAAGGCCCAGAATGTTTCCCTTCTTGAAAGTTTGACTAAATCCACCTCTGCCTTTTCTTTCCTTATACCACGTCTGAATCCATATTACGGCTCAGTTAGCACTCTGACTTTCTATCTCATCTTCTGATTTTAAGGAGGCATCCTCCATCATCCGTCTCTCCAGACAGATCTAGCTGTAAGAGTTGATGTTTAATCCAAGAAGCCATAATTCCCTATTGTCAAATGTCAAAAATACCTTTATTTTCACACAGTGGCAAATGGTATTCATACAATGGTATTCACTGAAGAATCACTTATGATTCTAAAACGTTGGAAATAAATCTTAATATTCATCCATAAGAGATTATTAGATCTATTATGGTATATTCATACAATGAAATGCTACTGCAGCAATTAAAAGGAATGAGGCAGTATTACAAATGGGGAATTTCCAAGATTTCCTATGTGCAAAGAAAGCAAGGAGCACAACCATTTGAGAAAAAAAAAACAAAACAAAAATGCTTAAATATTTAGGTAACGATCTCTTGGAAGACTATACCAGAAACTGATAATAATGGCTGCCTCCAATGATGAGAGGATTAGCAAGAAAGAGAGATTTAAGTTTTACCTTGACTACCGTTGAAAATTTGCATTTTTAAATCATATGCATATATAACCTCTCCAAAAATACAGTGTTTTTTAAAAAATACTTTGCCTAAGCTTTGAAAATTTTCCTTTCTTTGCCCCATCCTAACACCTTCCTACCAGCAAATATATTTTAGGAAAGAATTTACAAGACCAGACATTTCTTAAACTGAAAATCAGTTATCTTTTATAGTGGCAAAACATATGCAACATAAAACTGATCATTTTAGCCCTTTGTAGGTGTACGATTCAGTAGTATTAAGTATATTCCCATTGTTGTGCAACTGTCAACATCATCCATCTCTGGAAGTGTTTCATCTTCTCTGACTGAAACTTTACTCAATAAGTAATAACTTCTCATTCCCACCTCCTCCTTCCAGCCCCTAGAAACCACTAGTCTATTTTCTGCCTCCATGAATTTGACTTTTCTAGGTACCTCATGGGAGTGGAATTATATAATATTTGTCTTTTTATGCCTGGCTTATCTCACTTTAGCCTAATGTCATCATAGTTCATTCACGTTGTAGCATGTGTCAGAATCCCATTCCTTTTCAGGGCTGAATAATATTCCATTGTATGTACATAGAACTTTTCATTCATCCCTTCTGCATGGATGAATATTTAGGTTAAAAATCAGTTTTGCCATAGAGAATATTTTTGATTAACTGTGTTTCTAGGAGGTCCCTTTTAAGAAATTCTGAGGACAGCGATATCCAGATGTCATCAACGTGTTGTACTGGTGAGGCTCTGGTCCAGCCACATCAAGAACATCTGTTAGCACTGTGTGGGTAAACACTCTGGAAATGATTTTTTAAAAATTATTTGCAATTAACAACACAACCAAATTAAGAAATCCTTCCTCCATATGAACACTACCTATAATAGTTTTTTTTAATAATTTGGTTAGTATTGTTTATAACATGAAGTATGGAATACACTCAAAGCAGTGCTTTACATTAACAATACAGATATTTTCATGGGCCTCGTAAGCAGAAGTATCTTGTGAGATATTTAAGTACTCACCTTAATAACTTAACAGGATTCTTAACATGAAAAAGCAGAGCTTCCAACATAAATATATCTTTATTAACAATATTATAGTTAAAATTGCAAAATTTAGTTACTGCTTTTTATAAGTTTGCTGTACACATAAAAATTATGCCATTAATTTAAATGAAGCCCCTTTTGGAAACTTACTTTCTGCATTATCATAATTATTATTATGACTATACATATTTTACCTGGAGTAATACTGATATGTCTAACATATTTGGGTCATGAATCTTTAAAGAGAGTCTTGAAACTAAAAAAAAATATTTGGAGACTGAGTAACTAAGTTACAGAGCAGTCGGACATCAGAAAGAATCCAGCCTTGGACTAGACATTGCTTTTGGAAATGATACAAATGAGGAATTCTTTGGCTCTGATGTTTCCCCACCAAGTTCTGTTAGTCATTTCAGGTCTGCATTTATCATTCCTTGTTTTAATAATTAGCTCTATTACATATACATGTGGTTCCATACATCTAGCTTCTTGAATAGGAGCTCCAAAGGATGGTTTTATATTTTAACTTGCTGCGTGCGCATGTTCAATGTAATTAACTCTAAGTGGAATCTTGGTAGGGCAGAAAGAGTATGAATTCCCAAATCAGAGAAATTAGTGTTTGAAATGCTGCTCTGATACTTATCAGCTTGTCCTTGAGAAAATTACATAAAGTCTGGGTCTCTGTATACTGGCGAATAAAGTAAGAAAATTTAAAATGAGTTCATAAAGAAATATTGTGAAAATTAAATGAGATAAAGTATGGGGTGTACCCAGGACAATGAAGTCAAAAAAATAGTAGGCATTCACCAAATGTTGGTTCTCTTTCCTCTTTTAACATTGTTGTTGTTTAATTTTTATGGTAGATTCCATTAAAGAGTTATTTTTATTAAGATATAAGATATTTAAGAACTCACAAGCACTCCTTATGTCACCAAATTCAGTTCTTTGTAAGGAAAAGTTCCGAAAATTTTCTACATTGATTTATAACCTTTGAGAGGAAAAAACATTTCTTAATTCTCCATGGTTTCTGATCACTTAGGCTTTTCTGGACTGGGGTAACACAGCATGCCACATGTTTTCCTAACAAATTGCATTCGGACACTTTCCGACACTTTCATTATTTTAACTCAGGTAATAATTAGTCACTGTCAGAGGAAAGACTTAGGTTGTGCAAATCAGAATAAATTTACCTTGCTGTAGCAGCAGTCACAAATGAAGCAATAAATTAGAAATAGCAAATTGTTACGGACTTAAGAGATCACAAATCAAAATCGCTCCCTGAAATCCAGGAAAAGGTAGACGACTGCCAAGATTTCTTTGAGAGCTTAATTTTTCCAGATAACTTTTGGGTTGAATCAGTTTGTGACAAATCCCAGAGACGCTGCAGACACTGAACACAAAGACAACATTCTGGTAATTCACCTCTGTAACATAAGCTTTTTCATAATGCTTCTTATAAAAAAGAAATGCATTTTCTTCTTATGAAATTTTAGGGCTCCCAAATATTTTATATACACACACACACATACACAGAAACACACACACATATATAGAAACACACACACATATACAGAAACACACACACATGTACAAAAACACACACACATATGTACACACACACAGACACAGAGAGCAAATTAAGAACTCTTCTGAAAAGTCCCTTTGAGTATACAAAGCCCTTCCTGGTGTACCTGTGGTCCAAATGGTAAAATTTGAGATCACGAGAGGGTCTTGGACTCAGCTGAGCATATGTTCCCAGAGGTGGGTAATTAAATCAATTGATGTCACTGAGGGGAGATGTGTCTAGAGGCGTGTCACGACCACCTGCGCTCAGCCTCATCTTGTTCCACGTTTGTATCCAGGAGCAGGAAGATGATATAGAAAGCATGCTCATCAAATTTCCTTACACAAAACAAGAAAGGATCTTGAACACAATGAATGAAAGAATGTGAATGGGTGTGAATGACGGGCCAAAATATACAGTAATATGAGTGGAACAAATGTGAGGTCCTGCACTTTCATCCAAAGACACAAGAGGCCTGAAATTATTGGATAAGAAACTGTGCCTTAATCAAGGCCTTTCTGGAAAAGATTAGTGGCTTCAATTGTGAAAAAGAGCAATATGTGTCAACTATATGATGTGACACCCAGTAAGCTAACACAGTGTTTCCTTTGATTATAGAAATAGAGATACTGTATTTAAGGAGGCAATCATCCTACTTAAGCACGGGTCAGGTAACAACCAGAGTGTTGTGTTCATTTATTGTGCTACACCCTAAAAAACACATAGAAACGCTGAGACAAGATATTAGCTGTGAGAAAACACCAGTCCATGCCATGAGAAGAGCATAAATCTATACCCCTCAGAGAAGAGAATCTCTGAGTCAGAGTGGATATTTCTGAACGCTGTCTTCCATTACTGACAGAATTACTATGGAGAGGAAAGAATAGATATGTTCTCTTTGGAACAAAGTCAAAGAATACACTTTGGTCCCAAAGGATGTAACTAAAACCAGTGAGTATATTTCTGGATAAAATGGCCACTTGATGTTGAGCATCTAATTTTCCCCCACTCCTACTGCCCACCAAGTTTACCAGTAAAATTATCAAAGTTTTCTAACTAGGGAAAATCCTGCATCATCCATGCAAACAGAGACCAACATGACAGAAACTTTGAGGAATCTGATATCTATGACACAGTTAGGAAAACAAACCTAAGGGAGACTTTGAGAGCCACGATTCTCCTTCCTGAGAGAGTAGCACAGAATCATAAGAAATAGAGAAACCCTCACAGATCCCGCTAACATTTCTAATTTGTAGGAGAGGAGCCAGCAGGACTGCCACCAGGTTGTGTACACGCAGGAATCCCTCTTAGCTCTGATGTTGTTGTGAGAGGCTCTAGATGTCATTCTGTGGCTACAAAAGGAAAGCGGGTGAGGTGTGCAGCCTGCAGTTGGCTGTATATGCGGGTCCTTGCTGGTGCTATGGGAAACAGCATCAGGGAGAAAGCCGCCATATCCACATTGTGTAATTGGTATGGAGAGTAGGTTTATAAGAAAGGTAGGTGTGGTTTTGTGCTCCCGGATGCCATTTTACCAAAGAAGAAATTCTGGGATTTCCCAGAGTTCTGGTTGTCAACACATTCCTCCCAGACTTCCAGAGCAGGTAACGCAAAGTGACATCAACCTGCCCATTGGTTTCCAATCTGATAAGATAGTCCTAGCTGAAAGTGGCTGGACACTACAAAATTAAAGGAGAACCCACTCACCAAATTATGGACGGAACATAGCTGGTGTGGACTTCTTATTTTAGGTTGTTAAATGGAAACAGAAAAAAAAAAAAACGACAGTAAAACATGACTGCTGAAAGATTTGGTAACCTGTGAAAGCAACAAAGGATTCCCAGGGAATATTAACCGTATTTTACAAATAAAAGTTGTTATAAGAAAAAGAACTAATTTTATGTAACATCTACTTTGTGCTCACAAAATAACTAAAAAATACAGAACTCTGAAATGGGAGGCTAAAAAAAATAAGCTGTGCCCTCGCCCAAAATAAGCAAGCTGACTGAAAAAGAAACAGATATAAAAAGAGAATGACTCTAATAAGACGAAAAATGCAATATCTGAATTAAAATTTTCGCTAGACCAATTAAAGCAAAATACGAGTCTGCAAGAAAATCGATCCTGTGGCAGAATTTTCACTCAGAAAGAAGAGACCGATGAAGAACTGAAATTTACAAAAGAGGTCATCAGAGACCCAATCCTCTAACAATTGGCATCTATAAAACAGAGGCCAGAAAAATGGAACTGAAATAAGAAGCAGAGGAAAATAACAATAGGAATAATAGAAATAATAATAGGAAAAGAAAAATTTGAAGGACTGAAGAAAGCTCTGGACGGATAGATTCAAAGAGGATCTTGTGTACAGAAAAATTGATGCAAAGAGATCATTAACTACAAAACTTGGTTAAAATATTCATGTACAAAAATAAAGACAGAATCCTACAACTATCCAGGGAGAAAATACAAATTACTTATTTCTGTGAGTAATTACAAAAATCAGTTTGGCATCACACTTCTCCTCTGTGACTCTAAAAGCCAGAAAACCATAGTTTATAAGATCTGAGATTAAAAGCTTCTGTCCCAAGAACCCTATAGTCAAGTTGTCTTTCCTTATAGAAGCCTAAACAGACATTTTCTGTACATGAAAAACTCAGAAAACATACCGCTCACTTTCCGGAATCGTTACTTAAAGATAGATTCTAATTAACTGAGACATGAACTGCAAAATTGCGGAATAAAATTACCTACCCAAACAGGTTAAACAAACAAAGTCTAAGTATGATTTAGAAGAAAATTCGCAATGTTAGGAAGGAGATTTCTGAGGTAAAACTTTCTAATTCAATTATAGCAAATAGGACCTAGAGCCACACTTTATATTTTTAGATATAGTAAGTTCTTATTGGCTTTAAAGAGTTCACAAACAGGTTGGAGGATCATTTGGCCTCGCAGACAGGAATCAAATATGGTTACTTGTGAGGTCGGAGCCACTCCAATCTTCTCAGCTCGATATCACGTTTTCCTTCTCTAGGCCGCCGTAAAACTTCATTTAAAAATTTCTTGTATAGCGATTAATATACCCTGGCTTATGTTTGTTTCATTTACTCGCAGTCTTTTCTCATAACTTCAATGAGAATTTAAGCCACATGAGAGTAAATTCTATATCTTGTTATGGTTTTGTTTTTCATTCTAACCACCTTGACCCAGCATCTAAGTGGGCTTAACACCTAGAAATTACTGAATAAACATTCATTGATTTGCATTTATAGATCTACTGACTATCTGGCGATATTCTACTTGCAGGAATGCAAGTTCCTTTAGGAGAGTTACTAAAATCCATGAAGTAATGAAAGAACAATGTAAAATCATACAAAAGGCGATAATCAATTGAATATAGGTAACTACCTTTATGTACAGAAAGGTTATACTAGAAAGTGAATGCTATTGGACAGTTACTGTGGGACGATATTGTGATTGGCTAGAGTTTTGATGGAAGGCTTCACTGAGAAGTGAAACTTGAGATCGGACTCAAAGAGTTACAATTTTGCTGACAAAGAGATGTGAGAATGATCTTTTGAATGAGGGCTTTAAAACTTGAAGAATCTCAAGAGGAAAAACAATTTACACTCCTTCCCATGCATTGTAATAAAAGCGATAAATATTATAAAAGAGAAGATTGGTTCAAACAACGAGAAGTGAGACTAGAAGGCATAGTATGGTGGATAAGGAACACCCATGGACCCACAACAGAGGCATCAGAGCTCTCTGCCATTCTCATCTGCTTTTTTGGGGAAAAAAAAAAAAACCCCAAAAAACAAAACTCTCCACTCTATCTCCCTCCTACTTATGTCAGCCTAGTTAATTCAGAATCCTTGTGGACATCCTTCATCCCAGAAGATTCCCTTTATAAAGGGTAACTTTTTGAACCTCCATGTTAATCAACTAAGGCACACTTATCTACGTGACATATCTTTAAATAATCTTTGGTGGTTCCTTAGGTGCACAGCTACTATTGTATTTTTCTTTTTTATACACTTTATATTTAATTAACATCCAAGCCTTGATTGTCCCTTCCATCTGAGTTTGGGCTGTCACAATTTCCCCCATATATTTGCTGCCCCAACCTCCAGGTCCCAGGGTCCACTCATCCAATCTTTCCTATGCATTATTGTTGGGTCATTTTCTTCCCTAAGATATGCTTTAAGATATAATAATTGATTTTCAAAGCCGGTGGAGACCTTGGACATTTACTCTGATGTTGTCTAAATGGTCTTCCTTCGAATGCCGCTGCTATAAATATTCTGCACAAAAATGCTCTCCGTTAAATCTGGGAGCTGCTCCACTCCAGAGCTTCTCTTTGAGGTTCCTAATGCATATTTGCACACTAAAGACCAACAAGTCCTTCAGTAAAGAAGTCAGCTCAGCTTTGTATAATCCGGGTGACTCCCAAATATGCTGGACCACCTTGTGTGGAGGACCACTTGGAAAGTATTGCGATAGTCCTATTCTCTCATTTTGCAGATATTTTCAGACAAGCTGAGCCTAAGAAGCTCAACGTAGCCTTTCCTGACCACCTCTGTTACATAAAATTGTTGGGACCCTTTTTTTAATACCTTTTCATAGCTCCTAGTATTTGTTCCTTGGAGCATGTTTTCACTTTAAATTATCTAGTCAATCACTTAAAATGATTTATTCCACATGTGCCTTCCCCGGTGAGGTCCAGTTTCCTATGAGGGCAGAGGCCATTCCTCTTTTGTCCACCACTCTCCAGCACTTGGCATACATCTGGCACACAGTAGGTACTCCATAATGTTGAATGACTGCCTGGCTAGTGGGATTCTTGTGAGAGTTGTAAGCAAGGTCTGCATTATACCCACTTCTCCTCCAACTTTGCATAATTATGGCATAATCTTCCTCATCCAATTTGGATGGATCAGTTTTAGAATGAGGTGACCTTTCATATTATGAGTGCTGTGTAGACAGACAGAGTATTCAGCTAAAAGAAGTCTTGTGAAATAGCCGGATCAGCTACGGGGAGACAGAGCCATATCCAGGCTGGCAGGACACTATGACTGACATCTTCTGTCCTCATAAGTATTTATTGGGTAAATAAATGAATGCACAATGAAACAAGGACCCTTGAACCACCAGCTCCATCTTACTTGGTAGTTACTCCAGGATGTAATGTTCAGGAGTAGGCCTAATTTGTGCTGAGTGCATTTTCATTTTCCTTTTGAACCCCCTGGTTAGACACCAGTGCTTCCATTCTGTCTCTCACCTGAGATATCACCATGTTGATATCCTTCTAAGATTTACTTAGATATCTGAGTCTTTCCATTCTTTTTTCCTCCACCTCCTTAAACCCACTACCCTAAGCCCCATGCATCCATTGCCCCTGTATTCCCCTTCTGTCCACTCCATTTAATTATGGCAGTGATGGTATTTGTTGTACAGCAGATAGATCCCTGGACCCGGAGTCAGAAAATTTGGTTATGACTCCTAGTTCCTCCTGTTACCAACTGTCTGAGAGTGACTAAGGCCCCCGCAGCCCTGAGCCTCTGCTTCTCTCTGCTCATCCATCTACAGTAAGCTTGGCCTTGCCGAGATCCTAAAACCCTTGAGGGAAGTGCTTTGTTAGCTACAAAGCCCTCAGTGTATCAGAGTTTTTTTAAAAGTGTCCCTTAAAACTGTAATCATGGGAGAAGCTCTGTGAAAAAGTTTCTGTGGCCCAGTATGCTTGAGAAAAAACAAACACTTATATTGCTCTTTTAGATATTTATAGTGCACATTAGGAATTAGAGGCCTGGAAGTCTTGACAGCAAATACATCTGTTTGACTCAGAGATTCCCCCAAGAAATTCCGTAACAAATTCTCTTTGTTTGTTTAATAAATAAATATTAACTGAGAGACATCAGTGTTCCACAGAACACACTTTGGGAAATGTTACACAATATGCAAGGTGATATCACTGATAATGTGCCACACCTCCTAGAAGCCTGTTTTTGTTTTTTATAAATTATTTTTATTTTTGATTAATTCTTTTTGTTGAGGAAGATTAGCCCTGAGCTAACATCTGCCACCAATCTCCTCTTTTTGTGGAGGAAGACTGGCCCTGAGCTAACATCCATGCCCATCTTCCTCTATTTTATATGTGAGACACCTGCTACAGCATGGCTTGACAAGTGGTGCATAGGTCCACACCCAGGATCCGAACTGGCAAACCCCGGGCCGCTGAAGCAGAGCATGGGAACTTAACTGCTGTGACACTGGGCTGGCCCCTGTTATGTTTTATTATGTTTTAAGGCAACTTTACTTCTTGAACTAATTTGAGTGAGATGCAGTGGGATTATTAGGCACTCTGGCCAAGAAGATGTTTGGGAATAGAGACCATTCCAGAGACTAAGGAAGGTAGACAGCTTGTATTACATGAAAGGCCGGTCCTATAGAGGCCAACACAAGTCTGTCAGCTTGTTTCCATCACCTCAACAGAGTTCAGGTCCTCATTCTCTCTCCCACAGACGAGTTTAACAGCCTTCTCACTAGCCTCTGTGTTGTCTCTCTTACCTTGGCTGTTGCAAATCATCCTTAAAAAATGGACCCCCACCGTATGACCCAGCCATCCCACGTCTGAGTCTTTATCCAAAAGAATTGAGATCAAGATCTTGAAGAGATGTTTTCACTCCCATTGTCATTGCAGCATTATTAATAGTAGCTAAGATGTGGAAACAACCTAAATGTCCATCAATGGATGAATGGATAAAGAGAATGTGGTGTATATATACAGTAGAATATTATTCAACCTTAAAAAAGAAGGAAACCCTGCTATTTGCGACACCATGGATGAACCTAGAGGCCATTACGCTAAGTGAAATAAGCCAGTCACAGAAAGACAAATACTTCATGTTACTACTTACAGGAGGTATCTAAAGTAGTCAAACACACAAAAGCAAAAACAGAATCGAGGTTACCAGGGGCAGTGGGGAGGGGAAAATGGGGAGTTTCTATTCAACAGGTATAAAATTTCAGTTATGCAAGATGATTAAGTTTTAGAAATCTACTGTACAACTTTGTGTCTTTAGTTGACAACACTGTATATTCTTAAAGATTTGTACGGGCTGGCCCCGTGGCTGAGTGGTTAAGTTTGCGTTCTCCGCTTTGGCGGCCCAGGGTTTCCCCTGTTCAGATCCTGGACGCAGACATGGCATCACTCATCAGGCCAAGTTGAGGTGGTATCTCACATGCCACAACTAGAAGGACCCATAACTAAAATATACAACTATGTACTGGGGGGATTTGGGGAGAAAAAGCAAAAAAAAAAAAAAAAAAAAAATATTGGCAACAGTTGTTGGCTCAGGTGTCAATCTTTAAAAAAGAATTTGTTAAGAGGGTAAATCTTGTGTTCTTACCATAATAAAAAGAAAATCAACCTTGTCCCTTACCTGCTTAAGAATCTACAGTGACTCTTTCTTTCTTTTTTCTAATGAAATGAAGCCTAAACTCCTTAGCAAAGAATCCTTGACCTTTCCTGACCTGACTCTAACCTATCTTTCCATCT
This sequence comes from Equus quagga, assembly GCF_021613505.1. Classification (NCBI taxonomy): domain Eukaryota; kingdom Metazoa; phylum Chordata; class Mammalia; order Perissodactyla; family Equidae; genus Equus; species Equus quagga. Next base: position 84,504,810 of record NC_060268.1, on the reverse strand, counting down.
TCGTCTGTGGTCTAACCAAGCCTATACCTCGCCTACTCTGAAAGTTCAACGCTTCCCGGAATGTGGCACACCTTTCCGTGATTCCAGACCTTTGCACGTGCTGCATCTTCTGCCCAGAATGCACTCTGCCAAATTTCTCCTTTTGGCACATGCCTTCAAAACCCATCATGAATATTCACTCATCTGTGACTGTTCCAGGCAGTTAGCTTCTTTCTTCTCTGGAGTTATTATACTTACTACTTTGAATATGGCTGATATTATATATCAACCCTTGGCATTGAGATGTAGAGTCACTTTAGAGTTTGTCTAGCCTGTTCAGGTTGCCATGACAAAATGCCATAGATGGGGTGGCTTAAATGACAGAAATCTATTTTCTCACAGTTCTGGAGGCTGGAAGTCCCAGACCAGGTGCCACCATGGTCAGGTTCTTGGTGAGGGCCCTCTTTCTAGCTTGCAGACCACCCCTTCTCAATGTGACCTCACATGGTGGAGAGAAGAAGCTCTGGTGTCTCTTTCACTTCTTATGAGGACACTAATCCCATTGTGGGAGCTCCACCTCCAGGACCTCATCTAAACCTAATCACCTCCCAAAGGCACCACCACCTAATGGGATCACTTTGGGGGTTATAGCTTCAATGCATGAATTTTGCGGAGACACAAGCATTCAGTCCGTAACGGAATTACTTATACATATATCCCAAGTGCATAGCAGCTGCTGACACATGGTAGGCACTTAGTATATTTTCAAGGATAAATACATGGACAAACCAACCAACATAATTCAAATGAAGAAGGTGAAGTGGTGAAGATACAGAGTCACACGCAGGGGATGGAGACGTCTCTCTGAGCCCAGGAGGCAGTAGCAAGAAGTATTAACTTGGCAAAGAAACCCGTCTAAGGGGTCTGGAGTAGAGGGAGGTTAGAGCAGAAATGTGTCTCTCCCAAATGCCAGAAGCAAATGACACAAAATGGCTTTACCAGACATCTTGGATTTATCAGTTCAGTGTGGTTTGTATATCATTTTTGCCTTTCTATACTTTTGGAATCTCAGTATAAATGTGTTTGGCTTTCTCTGTCTTAAAAGAACAAAAAAAAAAAGGATGTTAGGCAGCTGGCTGCAGTGTCTTTAAAGAAATTCTCTAGCATTCCAGTCTCAGGACTATAATGTGCTAAGGCTACCTAATTGATTACTTCTATTTAAAGTGTGCTTTGGGTTTGATAATTTCAAAAGGAACAGACAAGAAATTTCTTTAAATTCATTGAAAAAATTACAACTTTCTGGGTCACTAGGGAATGTGAGTTAAATCTTCTTCATTCAATACATATTACTGGAGTGTCTACACTGTGACATGCTCCTGGGTACTGGGCACAGGGCAGTAAGCAAAGTTTAAGCTGAAGAATGAGTAGTTTGTCTCTCAGCAACTCAGGAGATGGTCTTTACCAATTAAAGAGGATGACATCCATTTGTTACCTCCTTAAATGGCTTGAAGGAGCTGTTGATTGCTGGCTGCTTTGCTCCGGAAACCACCATATTTGCAAACACAAATGCATATTTACACTCTGATGAATAATGAAGGTTATTTATTGCATGTGCTTGAAATAATGGTTGATTTTGGAGTGCCGTTCATAAAACCTGCATCAAAAAGTGTGTTATGGCCTGACGTTTTCATTGCAGTTCAAGTAAAATAGTCCTTGGAAATTGTCTTGCTACCAAATTGCAATCATCAAGGCAGGAGTTCAGACTGGTAGAATCACTTTATATTGTGAACTTCTGGATAATATATAACATAAAGAGTTTAATTGAATCATTCAGTTGGGTTTTTGCCCAGAAAAGTGGGAATTTAAATGCTGATACAGCTTCAGCTTCCAATGACACCAGTCAGCATTCCTTAGATTGGATGTAAATAATCCTATTTGCGGATATGCAATACGATAGGGATATGCTTGTCTGTAAACTTGCTAGCAAAGGTAATTAAATAATTCCATCATGTCTTAATACATATGAAAAAAAATCACTGACCTCAAAGTAAGATTTGATATGCATTTTCCTTCTAGCTACCAGAAGAAAACACTGAATTTTTAGCAATCTTTATCTTACTTTGGAACTGCAGAAGCAAGATAGAAAACACACACGCACACACACATACACACTAAATGCTCAGAAGTTACCATAGCAACAGTTATATCTGCTCCTGACCCATGTTTGGAGAAGTTTGCTGCAAACAGAGTCCAACCTGATTGGGCCATGTGATTCTTCTTTCCCAGGATTAGAGATTCGAATTTGGTTTAAATTCTACATTTTAAAGTTCATCTTGATTTAAATTCTGAACTTCTCAAGTCCTGTTTCCTGAGCTCCAGCCTTATCATAGCACTCACAGGAAAATAAATCAGCTACGGGATCACTTCGAACATTGTAATCGAGTCTACACACAACAGGAATGAAATGCATCTCCAAACAAAGAGACTGTTCCAGCAAAGCAGCTTTTTGAGTTAGCTTCTTTAGAAAGAACTCTTCTCAATGTGTTCAAAATGGGCCCTGTTCATATGACTAAACACGGAATCAATTTATAGACAAAAAATTCTTACAGAAAGAAAGGAAGAAGCTGTGGATTAGAACACTGTTTTTCTGGAAATACATCTCCCTGGTATAGTAAAGGCTGGCGAGATTAAGCACTGGATTTTGGTATCACTTATATCCTCTCTCTTGATTCTTCACTTTCTTTAAGATCATTTTTTCAGTCCCTGTTTTTTCTTCCTCATTCATTCAGTGTTTGGACATTGGTATTCCCTGGGGTGTCATCTTTGGCCCCTGTCTCTCGTCATTGGGTGTTCTTCTCCCAAGGGAGGTTAGTCACTGAAATTCTTACAGTTTTCTACCATCCACCTCATCCAATGCCTTCAGTCTGTCCCTCATCATCTCTCTCTGGGGCTACTGCAAAAGATTTCTGAGCTGGATTCCCTGCTTCCTCCTCCATGCCATTCTCTGTACTGCCCTAAATAGTCTTTAGAATAAAAGTAATACCATGTTTAGAATCCTCCATGGCATTCACCATGAGGGCTATTGTGTTGGTCTGACATCATTTTGCCCTTTCACTTAGCTCTCCACTACCCTCACACACGTGCCCCTGCCCTCTCCTTCCTTTCTCCATGTCCTAGATTAGGAGTTTGACCTAGAATCTCTTCTGGGTGTGCCAGCATATATAAGCTGACAAGGAGTCATGTGCACTGTGATAAACTAGACAGAGTGTGTGCAATCCAAAGCAATGAAATACCATTTTTAAAACATTGTGCTTAGGCAATCAAAACTCCTCTGTGCACTAGATGCCGCCTTTGGGAGGCTGTTGCAACCTCTGCTTGTGCCTGGCTTTGCCCAAAGACTTAACATCCTGTGAATGAACTAGGCTCTCTGGAGGCTCTGAGCCTTTTCTCGTGCTGTTTCCTCTAGATTCTTTGCTGGGTATCTAGAAAGGTACAAGGTCCCTCCTAAAGAGAGTTATCTTTCTCCATTTCCTCTAGGTAATTTCATCAATAGAGGGGACCACCCAAACTCTCCTACCTAGAGCTTCTAACTCAATCTGTGTCCCTGCCTCTCTGGGGTCCTGACCGTGCCTGCAAGGTGGTTAAGGTGATGTATTGTTTCTTTACGAACTTGCAAATAACAACAATAAAGTTGAACATTTGTACGGTGCCTGACAGCTTCCTAAGCATGTTCCTACATTTGGTATGTCTGGAAAGAAAGAAGGACTTTAAGATGCATGAAGAAAGCAATAGAAAGGGAAGAAAACTTATTTGCAGGCAGTGGGCAGATAACTGTGTTGTTCATATAATGATTAAAAAAATTAAACTGTCAGTCTCTGTTGTAGAGGTCTCTAGAATCACTTTCAACTTTCAAATATGTGAATAGTCACCCCAAATCCACTTTATAGATTGACTGCAGGTACAATGTGCCTTAAATTTGTTTTTCAAAAGCACATACCAAGGTTTTTTTTTTTTTTTAATTATAGCCATATCATGCTTCTATGAAGGTTTCATATTTGAATTTATGGAATTGTTATATTGAAATGGAATTGTGTTACACCTTTAAACCTCAAGTGGCTACTAATATTTTATTAAATACAGCTGCCACTAGGCAATAAAAATCTCCAAGGGGCCAAAAAAAAAGAGTGCGGTGTTTTTTATATCTGCTTTCTTCTTGCAGAAGCCATATGCTAGTAATACGTATATGCTGTCTGGTGTTCAATATATACTCCAGCTCTGTATAGAGTTAGCCTAGAGCACTACACACCACCTGCATAATTTCAAAACACTGAACACTAGGTGTCACAAAACAAAACCTTGTGCCGTGCTCTCAAGCACAAACGCATTTACAGTTGGTTAATGAGATATACAGAAAGCGGCTGCAAAGCCAAAGAAGTTAATTTCATTATACAAGTTTAGGAAATAATGGTAGACTTTTGAGGACAGATATTCTGCAGCCATAATTAGCTTTAAGATAAATCCATTTGCTGTGCATTCGGTTTTTCATTAGGACATGCATTTTCGCTCCCATGTGCAGTGTTTGAAAGGTTTACATTACATAAAATTAGGGCTGTATAAACTGTGTGCTTCATCTCTTTCCCTAATGTGATTGCACCTTCCCTCGAACACAGTAGCCTCAATGATAGCCCCCATTGTATGCAATGCACGTCAATAAATACAGAACATGAATGCAAATCAATATTGTGTTAGTATTGGGATTAAGCAAGCTATTTTCTCCTCCTCTTTTTTCTCTTCTAGGGAGATGAATATGAGTAAATAAAATGAGTGTTTGTCTGAAACTGTGTAGGGGGATTAAGCATTGTGTTCTCCTTTTGAGGAGCAGCATGCCAACTGGCAGGCCTTGGCTGGCTACCTGGGCCGAGCAGAGAAAAGGAGATGCTCACCCTTGTCTAAGAGAGGCCGGCTGCTTTGAAGGACACAGGGAGGCGAGCCTCTTCTCGCCCGGAAAAACCAGGTGCAGCTTCCTCAGCAGGGAAAGGTTATGCTTCATCTGACTTCGTTTTCTCTCTGCAAATTAAAGGACAATTTATGAGTGTCTAGACAGGAATTAATCGGAATAATATTGGCTGCTTTTGACCCGAGAGTGCTATTACAATAAAGTATATACAACACAAATATAGGACAAAATCATTTATATAGCCTATTATCATGCCAGCATCCAGAGGCACCTTACAATAATAAAATGATTTACAAAAGAAAACACTAACAAAAACGTATCTCTGATGATGAATGGCTTTGAAAAGCAAACTGAATCTGTTCCTGAAGTTATACTTCGACAGAGTCTCTGCGAGTGCTTACCAGATAAGGAGATTTTAAATGATGGTAAAATAATAAAACAGATTGGTGGTGGGGAAACCACAGATCGCCGTCAGAACCGGTTTCTACGATTTATAAGAGTCAGTATGTGAGAATCTTCCAAAATCCCTGTAAGCACTAAAACAGGAGAATATCTGTTCAAATCTAAACGTGCTAAATGCTGAAGTGGAAACAGAAATTTTGTACACAAACAAAAAAAAAAATTCAAGCTTTTTCTATAAAAAAAGTTATGATGGTTATAAACGAATGAAAAAATATCTCTACACAAGTGAAACATATTATTTCTCAGAAAATTTTTTAAAATGCCCTTGAATTTGCCAGTAAAGGTAGAAAACTTTTGAAAAATTAAATAATGCATAAAGAATTTCAATAGATTCCGTATGCTCCCCCACCAGGCAACTATTTAAACAACCTCAGTTGTGATGCATTTCCTGATTCAGTTGTCTGTTTTCAAAATTTAGCTGGTTTACTGAATGAAAATGAATTTTTTCTTTGATCGTTTATTTGGTTGAATACAACAGGCTTTTCCTCAATACAAAGAAAATATGATGTTGTACAGTTTTTTATTTTAAAGTAACTTTTCTTAATTACTTGATTAAGTAACACAAGCTTATTTTACAAAACTTGGAAACTACAGCATCGTATCAAGAAGAAAACAAGATTCACACATGATCTCTAATTACAGAAATAACCACAGCTAGTATCTTGGTGTATTTTTTCAAAATGGAAATTTTTTTCAAATTAACTGTAAATTAATTCCGGGCTTATTTTAAACTGGAAAAATGAGCTACCCCGTGAAAACTCCCACTACATCAAGTACAGGTGAGCATTATGGTAACTATTGGGTCAAATTATCTCCTCTCAATATTTCTACCTGTCCTGATAATTATTGTAAAACTATTTTAATTGAATTATCATAGTTTTAGTGCTGCAATTTAGTTCAGGAAAAAGAAATAAAGCCACCTTTTTTAAAACTAAATTTTAAAATTATTTATTTTCACATCTGATATTGTTAACCAGTTGTAAAACATTTAGACATTTATTTTCTCTTTTTGCCTAAGTAAAGTTAACTAATAAATTTAATCTCATACAGGAGCTGGCCCCGTGGCCGAGTGGTTAAGTTCGCGCGCTCTGCTGCAGGCAGCCCAGTGTTTCGTTGGTTCGAATCCTGGGTGCGGACATGGCACTGCTCGTCAGACCACGCTGAGGCAGCATCCCACATGCCACAACTAGAAGAACCCACAACGAAGAATACACAACTATGTACCGGGGGGCTTTGGGGAGAAAAAGGAAAAAATAAAATCTTTAAAAAAAAAAAAAAATTTAATCTCATACACACACAGACACAAACATATACAGACATGCATACATATGGGTTACATATATGTTGCAGGTATATATACACAATTTGTCTTCTTCCTATTTCCTTTCTTTCTGTAAGAATAGAAATGTTTCTACTGTTCTCTATCTGTCTGCTTGCTCAAAACAGGAAAAAATAGGGCAGAAGACAGGAGGTTATATTTCTGGTTTTGTTCCAGCGGCCCAGCCCTGAATGAGTTTAATCAGCTGAGAACATGCCTGTGAAACCTGGGCTCCTCTGTCCTACTCCACTGAGTGCTGGCTCTCGGTGACCTGGGGAGTGACACCCTGTGTCTTATTTGAATGTGGATTGTTTCGAACAGTTCAATTGTGAATCTCTGTTCTAGTGGGAGAAAGATCAAGGCTAAAATCTTCACAAAGAAAATCCAATGCAAATATAATGTGAATACTGTCTGACAAAAGGCTCTTAATTTGGACTTTTTTTTTTTTTCCTTTTTCTCCCCAAAGCCCCCCAGTACATAGTTGTATATTCTTCGTTGTGGGTCCTTCTAGTTGTGGCATATGGGACGCTGCCTCAGCGTGGTCTGATGAGCAGTGCCATGTCTGCGCCCAGGATTCGAACCAATGAAACACTGGGCTGCCTGCAACGGAGTGCGCGAACTTAACCACTCGGCCACGGGGCCAGCCCCTTAATTTGGACTTTTATAAATCATTTGCCGTCTCTTTGCCCCTTAAATTTGTGAATCCATACTTAAAGATGGAAGAAAAGCTCACCTCTCCGCCCCAACACAACTTATCCTCTTATTCGTCTCACCCACTATGTGATTGCCAAAATCAGTTCCACAGGCGTTCTGAATCGTCTTGCTTTCTCTTTTCCTATCCCATAAAGACATAGATCCAGTTTTAGGGGCAATTTTCTCTATTACATACTTGTTTGTTTGCGTATTTTTTTACTTATTTGGCTATTCTATTTCCTTTGATAGTGGTGATGACCCACTGTGTCAGTTATTGCCTTTTAAGAAAATTAAATAAAAAGTTTGGATTGGTATTAGAGATGATAGAGACAGACTGATCTATTGACTCTTATCATCATCTAAACGTTGATCTGGCCTTTTGAGAACTTTAGGACCACAAGTACCAATTCCCATCATCGGATTGTCATGATTTGCAGCTACTGTCAAGAGTTGTGCCAATTCTTCCTCCTAGTGACATGGAAATCATTTGCCCCTTCTTCCTGCAAAGTTGGCTAAAATATCTTTCTTAAGTTTCTGAATTATACTGTGTTCTTTGTTACAGTAGCTTAACCTTATCCTAATTCACCTAGGAAATATACCAGCTTCACACAGACCCACGAAAAGTAATCTGAGGAACGGTTCTAGTTTGAAGCTCTTGGAACTGAACTCAAATGGGAGCCAAAATATCTCAAAACTAAAACAACTTTTCATTCTCTTCTCCCAAAATGGTTAGTTATTGATGATGAATTTTTAAGACATAAGAGTCTGTATTTCCCATTATATGTAACAATTTATTCGGAAGAATCCTGGGTTTGTTCATTGTAGTGAACTATTAAATGTTAAGAGTTTCATTTGCTTTCTTTCATCAAAAACTTTTGTCCTCCACAGCTCATCCTAAAATAAGTTCTCCTTTCCTACTGTGGGTTCTGTCCTCACGGAGGGAGGAGTTTCTGCCCACATGCAGATGCCACGAAGCCACGATACACTTGTCTGGGCTATACTCTAGTGGGGTTCCCAGGAGCTCCAGTGGTTGAAGAAAACATTCCAGAGCTCAGAGCAATCACTGGGACTCTTTAGAGGCAGCCCTGCAGGGTGGTTAATGGATCGGACTCTAGAGTCAGACAGCCTCAAGGTACATCTTTGGCATTCAGTATACCAGCTATCTGAGCTTGGGCACATGGTTTAATTGTCTGTGCCTTGGTCTATAAAAGGAAGATAACAGATCGTAGCATGTATTGTTAAGATTCTTATCTATACGTAAAGAACTTAGAATTGTTCCTGACCCATAGGGTGGTGCTCAAAAAATTCCAGCTCATCTTAGTAATTGCACCTAATGCCCACACCAGTGTAATTCTCTGTGAGCCACATTTGCACACTTTACACAAACTCTTCCATCATTTGGAGAAATTAGCTCTTTTAGATAAAAATAAACTGGAATTATTGTCAGCTCTTCTTGAATTGGGATCTTAGTTCTTCCCTTTCCCCAACCTGTGATCTTGAACCCAGGAACTTAGCTCTTAGAGCCGAGGTGTTCTCAACTGTGGGAAAGTGTAATGACTGCCCCTCCAGGGTTCTATGAGAATTAAATGAGGTGATATATGAAAAGCTCCTAGCACCTAATATATGTTGATGTGAATCAAAATCTGCTTCATCCTTGCCCACATGTGTAAAGCTGGAATGCTGCACTGACTATTTACATGGACTCTTTTTTCCAGCCTTGTTCTTCTTGTGTCGGCCTAGAAATCAACCAGTCACTGCCTCCTCAAGTCATCTCTGAACTATTGTGATAGTTATTGCTAGCTGAACATTCAACAACCAACACTTGCTTTTTCTCTGGCTCATTTTTTCCATTGCAGTAACATGCCCAACCCCAGGCCACTAATAACAGTCTAACTCTATCACAACAATCTCGATGAATTCTCTAGTGTCAGTTGTAGCTAGAGGTGGGCATTTACACAAGAGACAAATCTGTTACGGGGCTCCGGGGAAAGATTTTGCTCACTGATAAAAGAAAAAACTCCTTTTGCATGTGGCCTTTGCTTTCTATTTTGAAAGGGTTTGGGAAAGGTTGAGCTGCCTGGATCTGTGGCAACCATATTGTATTTAAGAGGCAACACTGAGGAAGGAGGAGCAGAGTATTAAGGAAAAGGCCCTAATGACATCATGGACCAGCTGCACTGACTGTGGAAGCACCTATCTCTGGTCTTTCTGGATGGGGAGAAAATTAAATGCCTTTATTGCTTTAGCCACCATTAACTGTATGTGCTGTTACTTTCAATTGAAATAGCTATCTCTAAAACTTCTATTTGCTCAGTCTGGCTCTCTAGCTTCTTGTTTCTGCTGGCTAAGTGATGTGTCATGATATTTTATATACATAGAATTAAAAGGAATTAAGATATGTCAAAATGTTTCCAGAGTCAGATGAGAGACTATATTTGCATAAATATACCTCCAGCTTCCTAAGTGAATAGAAATAATGATAATAAAACAAATCTACCAGGAATTGCACTTTCTCTCTTGCCAGGCTTATTATTAAGCCCTTTACCTGCCTTACTTCATTTAATCCTCACAATAACCTTTAAAGAGAAACATTTTTATCCCCATTTTATAGATGAGAAATCTGAGATTTAAAAATTCTGAGTTTCCCAGCTTACCCTCCTAAGTCCACATGTGCTGTTTCACCCCTTAACCTTTTTCCTGTTGCCCCACCAATCCTTACCCATCCCGCAGGAGGGAACTGAAACATCACTTCCTTTGAAAAATCTTCATGACCCCAGGCTAGATTATATTTCACAGGCCCTATTAGCACCCTCTACATATCCTTCACAGTTTTTCACACATTGGCAATCCTTTAATTGCTTGTAATTATTTTCTTTTTTTCCCCTTTTGTTTCTTGGGAGGAGGAGTTGCCTATCTATCTTGTTCCTCACTGTAGTCACAGGGTTCGGCCCTCGGCCTCGCTTATGACACTAGTCATTCACAATGTTTTTGTGTCCTCGGCACTGTTTGGAATTCCAGAACTTCTCACAGCATGTGAAAAGGAAATTAAAAGACTCAAACAAGCTTGAGAGTGTCTGATCACATCCATAATGCATCCACCATTATCCCTCTGGTTGCTTGTTTACCTTTCCACACTGGAAATCTAGCTGTTCAAGTAGGCCACCAGGGCTCCACTTGCAGATTCCACAGCTAAGTTCTATTATCAGTCTGATACATCACTCCTAACTTGAAGTGATTGTGCCCAGTGTACCTTGTACCACATGAGCTGTTCAGCTCAGTAGTCCACCCAATAGGCATCTCCATACAGTATTGTGATGAACGATGCTAATTGTCATTGGCCACTCTTTTGCCCATCTTCTTTTTAGTAATAGAATCCCCCCTCCTAAGTTTTAGGTAGCAAATGACCACCCGACCAAAAGCTACATTTCTTGGACTTGTGTCTTGTGGCCACATGTATGTTCTTGTCAATGATGTGTACAATTCCCTCTTTACTTCCCTGCCCTTCACTTTCCTCCATCCTGTGGGTGGTAACCAGGTCAAGGAAATTGTTAGGCGGGTTTGACCACATAATTAAGGACTCTGCATTAAGGAATTGCCGAGCAGCAAGATATCACTGCAGAGGAGGTGGGGTTCTTCAACCTCCTGTAGCAGAATCAACCAGCACCCAGACTGCCTACCTGCCTCTGGACTACTCTGTGAGAGATACCAAATTTTATCTTGTTTGAGTCAATGTGCTTTTGCTTCTCTTAATTATCAAAGTTTAGCCTGTACACCAACTAATACAGATAAGTATATGTAGTTGTAACAGAGAGATTTTACAAGTCAATAGAAATCTGATGGAACTTCTCGAGAGTTTATAGAAAATAAGTGCCATCTGTTGTGGCCCATGGGTCTAGAACCAACACTCTATCTAAAATGGCAGGATACATTGACGTTATCAGTGATCTCCTATAAGAGTAACTCTCAAGTGATATGCCAGTGGCTGTCCCTGACCTTCCTTGGTAGCTGGACAGGGAAGTAACGCACTTGAGCAGAGAGAGAGATGAGGCACTCCAACACTCCATCTGGTAACAAGATGTTTAAATGTTGATGAGGATGGCTGGATTTGACTGTCAATTCTTTACTGATGCTTGTATTATATTCTGTCCTGTCTTACTAGCATATTCTGTCAAGTTTGGGCAAAGGTGGCAGCATTAACAGGAAAAATAGTCAATACATCTGTTGGAAAGAAACTGAGAGACAAGATCCTCAACTTTTCTGCCTAATAGTAACGTATTTTGGTTAGCATTCTTTCCCACCAGGATCGTGGCGGCCACATGCATGATTAGGTACATAAAGATGACAGTGATGAAGAGAATGATACCATGAGACCACGATAAAACTTAGATTCAACCACATCATGAGAAACCAGGAACTAATAGGACAGAAGGTGGGAGAGCAAAATGGAGATTTTGAAGACAAATGTGGCCCCTGGAAAAGACAGAGGGAAGACTAGAACCAACTTGTAATAGAAGGATTTGAATTGTCATGGTTAAGGCTGTTGAATTTGGCTGGGCTTCTGCCAGAATCAAGGAAGTGCCTGAATTAGGGATGAGAATTCCAGCCATTTTGATGGTGGGAGACTTTCATAGCTGTTTTTAAATTTTTATCCTCACCCATTTGATTACATCCTCTCCATGAGAGTGTGAGCTGAGAAACCTGGACTACGTTTATAAAATATAAATATCTACATGCAAAGCAAATCTTCGTTATTTATCATAGAGGTCTGCTGGGGAATCATAATAAACAATTGCATAGTGAGGAGTAGGACAGGCATATGAGTGGACCGAATGTGTCCCTCTCCAGCAATGAAGGAAAACATTCTGGGGTCAGGCCAGGATCCTCTGGGGATCTTTTCCACAATAACAAACTAGACAGACATACTTTAGTCTCAAAGTGCATTTCAGAATTCCGTGATGGTCCAAGTCAATTTTTAGGGATCTTAAGTTGATATAAACATACTGATATTTGTGTTCTCAACCTAGCATATACAGAACATCAAGAATTGGATGTTCACCAAATAAATAATTCAAATTTATGGACAAAAAATTCAGGAAATAAGTTCCAGAATATGCAAAGCTATTAACAATATCTGAGTGTGAGGCAAATAAAAGTCAATTAGTCTAAGGAACTTGGGGAGATAGGAATAGCCAATCAAAATGTTCATGTAAGAGGCAAATTGAGTAAGAGATATACATAAATGACTGATTTTTTAAATACAGAAAACAATGTTATATCCAGTTATTTCACATGTTTATTTATGGTTTTAGATATGTTTTCTCTATCTAATTATCTTGTAAGCTCTTTGGAGACAAACACTTTATAGTTCATGGCCACTGGTAAGTCACGCAACACCTCAGAAGTGAGGCAGACAGGACTTAGAGGATTGTGTAGGGGCAGAAATCAGTGTATGGGTCAAGGAGCAGAGTGAAATAAAGCTTAAGGGTTGAGGATGGGAGTCAACAATGAGAGACCCAGAAGCATTTCTTTTATGATTTTCTCGGTTTATAGTCAAAGGATAGAAAGTTTGTCATTTCAAAATTCTAAATATATTATTATTCATGCTTACTATTTCTTAAGTATTCAGCACCTGATGTCTTGGTTGATAATTAAATAGGTAGATTTTTCCATGAAAATATGAACAACGTAGTTATAAGAATAGAGTAATAATGTATAGTTTGTTACATATTAGAAACTCAATAAATAGTAATACAGATAACCTATAGCCTTGGAATAGAGTGAGTCTATCATCTGCCACAGAATATTTTATACATTTTTCACAAGTTATCTGTTTTAGTCCACACAATTACGTTTGGCAATAAAAGCTATATTACTCCCCCACTGCAGGCGATGAAACCTCTCTATAGCACCATTTCCAAGGATGGTTTTGCCAGTCTTTTGAAACTTTCGCAATCTTGAAACACAAATGATGAATAAATAATTTAAATTTGTGAAAAGGCCAACATTCAAGTAACAATCAATGACATTACAAATAATGCCTATTTATTTGGAAAATTTCTCTATTTTCGCATCTGAAAACAGAGGCTCATGCCATCTTTTTAAATTTACCATGAAATGGCGGTAAGTTTTGGTTTCATGTAATACAAGACATCATGTAATATATATCGTATAGGTGTATAATATATAATAAAAGAAATCCAGAGGCTTGAACGAACTTCCATGGTTTGTAACTGTCAGAGGAAGGTTGAACTGAGGTTTAGTGTTCCAGCTGATCTTACTTGAAGGTGTAAAGAAAACACATCATTCAAACTCACAGTGCATGAATTAATGCCTTTCTGTCACCAACCTCTTTTTTCCCCTACTCATTGGGTCAAGGGCCCCATGGCCTCTCCCTTCCTCTCTGGGGAACTTTGGAAAATACGTTTTTAAAAACATGGCTTCTGAGCTGCTGGCACCTGTATTTTGTCTCAATCAAGATGGTCTGCTTGTTCAGAAAATATTTCTTTAAGAAGTTGAGAACGATATTGGTGCTCACCAGTCGAGAATATAAACTGGCTCACTTTAATCTTGGTCATAAGAAAGCTGAGCATATAATTTATTGTCTAAACCTAGATACCTTTGAGAGGGGAAGGGGTTGCTAATAAGAATTACACTGGGATAACAGGCATATACTTGTCGCAGGCAAAGGGGACCATGAGACTTGTGGGTCAAGTTAGGGATTATTTTTTTATCCTCAGAGCACTGGGAAGCCACTGAAAGTTTTAAGTAAAGTGAAATAATCAACTATATGTTTTGAAAAGACAGATCACACAGATTACTGCAGTGTGGAGAGGCCAAGAGTGATTGCAGGTAAAGAAGCAGGCCAAGAAATATGATGGTAGCCAAGAGTATGATGGGGCAATGGAAATGGATAGAAACATTCAGATCTCAGAGGTCTATTGAGGATAAAAATCAACTGAATATGCAGATGGTCTGGACGGGGAACAAACCATCAACAGGCAAGGGAGAGGGAAGAGACAAGGATGACTCCTTTATAATTTACCTAACTGGATTGAATGGAGATGTCATTTATTAGGAATTGGCAGAGGGGTAAGATGGTGGATCGGGTAGTAGAGAATGGACATCATGGGTTCAACACTGGACATATATATGTTAAAGTTGTGGAGACATTAAAGATGACATCTGCATTAGTCAGGGTTCTCCAGAGAAACAGAATATATATGTATACAAGGAATTACTATAAGGAATTCTGCAATTATAGAGGCTGACAAGTCCCAAGATCTGAAGAATGAGCTGGGAAGCTGGGGACCCAGGAGAGCCAATGGTGTAGTTCTGGTCCCAAGGCGGGCTTGAGACACAGGAAGACCTGATGTTTCAGTTTGAGTACAAAGATGGGGAAAAAAACCAATGCACTGGTTCAAAGGCAATAAGGCGGGAGGAATTCCCTTCTACTTGCAGGGGGGTTAGCCTCTTTGTTCCATTCAGGCCTTCAACTGATTGGATGAGGCCCACCCACATTAGTGAGGACTATCTACTTTACTCAGTCTACTGATAAATTTTAAAATGTTAATCTCACCTAAAAACATCCTCACAGAAATACGGAGAATAATGTTTGACCAAATATCCGGGCACCCATGCCCCAGTCAAGTTGACGCATAAAATTAACCATCACAACATCTCAGGTAGAATTTGAACTCTCAATACGGATTTGAACTCAGAGACAAGATGTGACCTGTAGATTTAATTGAAGAATTATCCACGCAAAGATGGTAACTAAAGTATTGGACCTTGATAAAATTGCCGTTAGCAGAGATAAGAAGAGTATTTAGTGTACTGATCCTGGATCTGCTTCTAATTTCCTGAAATCTCCAATGACAATAATAATTGATAATAGTAATAATCCTTCAGGAAGATGTAAAGCTTATTTCTCCCTGTGTTATAAACCTTTGCCTGGATTAATGCCAGAGCCCGCTCACTGGTCTCCCTGTTTTCCGTCTAGCCCATCTTCATTCACTTCTCAATACAGCAACACAGAGCCCTCCAAAACAAAGTTTCATCATGACGCTCTTCTGCTCAGAATACTCCAGTGGTTTCTCATTTCACTCCCAGGTAGACCCTGAGTCCTTCCAAAGACTCCCAAGCCTTAATCCCTCTGGCCTCATCTTCCTCTCTTTCTGATTTACTAATTCCTGTTCAGGCATCTTGGCCTTCTTGCTGTGGCTCCAGAAGATCAGTGATGCTCCTGTCATTGCTCCTTATTCTTGAAAGGCTCTTCTCCCAGGAATCTGCAAGATTTGCTCCTTCCTCTTCTCCAGCGCTTCATGCAAATGGCACCTTTTTAGGAGGTCTTCCCCTGGGGCCTTTTGAAAATATTTCCACCTCCCCACCCTCTCCCACCCCACTCCCACACATTCCCTATTCCCTTCGCTGTTTTATTTTGTTCTTCAACACTTTTCACCATCTAGCACACTTTACACACATCCGCACATTCACATGCTCATCTACGTACATATATATACACATAGAGATTGACATGTTTTATTTATTTATCTTGCTTATTCTCCATAATCCTCAATGGAATATAACTGCCACAAGAAAGGGTCTTCTTTTCCTCCCTGTCTCTATCCAGATGCTTAGAACTGTGCCTCTGCATATAGTAGGAGCCTAATAAATATTTATTAAATGAAAAAAGAGTAGAATGAATCAATAATCAACTAAAGTGAACCCTGTATTATCACATCAGGTATTCCACGTATTTGTGTGACATGGCTTCATGTTAAAAATGAGCCTGTTTATTATTTCCAG
This sequence comes from Equus quagga, assembly GCF_021613505.1. NCBI lineage: Eukaryota > Metazoa > Chordata > Mammalia > Perissodactyla > Equidae > Equus > Equus quagga. The sequence goes on along the minus strand of NC_060268.1, from coordinate 84,488,596 downwards.
ATTGAGGGTCGGGCAGGGGAAGTTGCTATCAATCAAACTTTCAGGTCAACCATGCGGGGTGGCTGAGAACAGATGTTGGATTCTCCAGGACAGTCCTCTTTCCTTCACTATGGTTCCCTAAACACTTCAGAGAGGTCCTCGGCAATTTGGTTCAAGAAGAGACCTTGCTCTGTCCACCCTACCTACTCTGCCCGTTTCTGGACACTTGCCTTGTGTCATAGTCAGTTAAAGCTGCTGTAACAAAAATACCAAAGGCTGAGTGGCTGAAACTACAAACACTAATTTCTCAAGTTTTGGAGGCTGGCAAGTCTGGGATCAAGGCACTGGCAGATTCGGTATCTGGTGAGGACCCACTTCCTCCTTCAATGACAGTCATCTTCTCATTGTATCCCCACTCGGTGGACGGAGCAAGGAAGCTCTATGGGATCTCTTTTATAAGGGGACAAATCTCATTCCTGTGGTCTCCACCCTCATGACCTAATCACCTCCCAAAGGCCTCACGCCCAAATACCATCACATCGGGAATTCGGTTTCAACATAGGAATTTGGTGGGGGACGCCAACTTTCAGTCTATGGCACCTTTTATCTCCATCCCTCTCCTGAGCTCAGTCTCTCTATTGACCACCATCCACAAACATAATTGGGACATGCAGTATGCAGTGGACATCCTCTAAAGAACCCCCATAACTCAACGAGAGCAGAATTAGAGAAAAAAGAGAGAAAACAAAGGGACCATGGCTACTGAGTGTTCAAGACGGAAAGGGAGAAGAAAGAGGATTAAAACCAGTGGGGTGAAAGTAGTCTCTGCCTATCTCCTGATTTTTCCTCCAGAGAGGGTCATATACCCCTGTGGTCTCCATGGGTCTCTGTGAAACCCAATGCGAATCTCCTATGGGTAGTTTTTCCCCACATGATTCTCTCCTGAGGCATTTTCAGCTACTCTCTTTCTATGGAAGAAATATTTAAGAACAGGGGTATAGGGGTTTAATTGATTTATTCATTTATTTACACTTTCAAAGATATTTATGGAGTCCATACTGTGCACTAGCCATATGCTAGGGATTGGGGATTCAGCAGTAAAAAACCTGGATGTGGTGCTGCCCCCTTAGAATTCATGCAAGTTTACCTATGTCCACGGAGAAAGATGCCATCCTTTTGGAAAAGACCGAAATGCCCCTTATCTGATAGTCCCTAAACAGCCTCTTCAATTTAAAGCAAAGAAGAAAGTTTCCCCCAATCTCGAATGCTTTTTCTGGGATGCTATTCCCTCTGTGTCTAGACAAAGCATCTGCCCATTAAGAACACCAATGTTGCAACCCCCCTGCCCCAACAAATTACTCAAGACAGCAGCCAAGCCAGAACATCACTTCAAACTTGCTTCAGAGGGCACAAACCCTTTTAAGCTGCTTAGGATATTATCTCTTTCCCTTAAGTGGTAGCCAGGTGACCCGAAAAGGCACATTGAGCTCCCAAAAGGTGTTTAACAAAGAATGAGAGAGATACTTTGGCCCTAAGAAATGCTGGATCATTAAATAATACTTGCCTTAAATGCTCCAATAAAACATTGCACATTAAGGTTTGGCAATCAAAGGGATGAGCCCAAGACGGCTTCTTCAATTCCTTTTAGAGGAGTTGGAACCGATTTACTTTGCTCATCTTCCTATCACAGAGCGTGATCTCCCCGAAGACTTTATTGGCAACACGGTCCTGCCAAAAGCGCTCGCTGTCCAGCCCGCCTTTGCCTCTCCTCCCTGAGAACAACCGTCCCGTGAGAAAGCACGTTCGCGCTGCTCTGCTGTGGGAAACACCACAAGAAGGACTTTTCCCAAATCTGTGCGAATTGAGCAACTGGAAGCAAGACTCACAAGCTTCCTTGTTTATGTTATTCTCTGTAAAAATATTGGAAACCCAAAACAAGTCAGAAAAGTGTTGGTGCTGAATTATGTCAGGACAAAGATTCAATTCAAAAGAATCACTGGATTTATTTTAATAGCTGAGAAACCTGGACACATGTGCAGTCTATTCTGGCTGTCAATTTATGATCTTTAAAAACATTTTTTAAATTGATTGGTCCTTAAATACATCCCACCTCATCTTGTTCTAGCCAAGTTTTACAGATGCCATCTTAAAAATCAATTCAGAGAGCAGCCATAAACTCGAAAGCTTCCTCCTTGAAGTGTATATGGCAGAATGCAATTTTGTTTAATTTTAATTGACAGAGATGTCAGCCTAAGAGAATATTTTAGAATATTAGTAGGAACAGTAAACTTATGCCTTGACATTTTTATGGTATAATGGTATAATTCCCTGGAAAAAAATCTCCACTCTCAGGATTTACACTAAAGCAATACATGTGTTACTTTTTTTTCCACTCAGTAAAGGAGTGACAAATGTATTACTAATTACACAATTGCTTTATTATGTGGAGCTGTAACCAAAATCTTTTCTGGATTTTCCAGCAAAATTGAGCTTCTTCCGAAACGATTAATTCTAGTAAATGGACTTGGGTAGAAAAAATTGATTCCAGCTGAGGGAAAACGAGCTCCCCGCCCCCTTCAATGGGAGATCCGGAAACTGTTAACATGGAAACTGCTCAGGACAGACTTCCAGGACTGGAGATATATTGAGTTTTAGCAGGATAGGAGTTTTCCAACAAGAGATGTGAGAAGCCAAAAGATTAATTCTCCTAACTTTAGATATAAACATAGATAAAACTTAGGCTGGAAACCAGGATTACCTTGGGCTTTTGAACCTGCATGTTAGGGCAAATGCCTCTTTGAACTCACATAGCACTCAGTCCATACGTTGGCCTTAGAAATTACTACATTTTGTTGAAATAATGTCTTTATCTATATGTCTCACCGTTGAAGTACACTGAGATGTCTTAACTAACTTTGTACCCATGATGCCTTGTGTAAGTCTTGGCACATGAGGGCTGCTCAAGAAAAATGTGCTGAACTGAAGTGGTAATTTTAACTTGGTTTATATAAGTCAGGTGACGGCATCTCTGCAACTTTGGGGTAAAATGGAGATGCCACTTTTCCAAAAAAGGTTCCTACAAGCCTAGGAATAACCCTTGCTCCTCCAACGGAATGTGTCATGCTGGAGCATGAGATAGCCTCCATCAACTTCTCGTGGTTTCTCAGGTCTAAAGGAGTGTCCAGAACAACAACAACAACAGCAAAATCAATGAATATAGCAAGACGTTAATGCAGGACATCTTCAGGACCACAGCAAAAGAACTTGGAAAGACGGCATACTTTTGTCTCAGACAGTAAGTCACTCAATTTAAAGTCAATTTTAGTACATCCGTTGTGTTCAATAAACTTCACTAAGGCTCCTTCATTGTTTAAGAGAGAATGATTCCACAGGGGTCGGGCAGGGTGTAGGGGGAGACAGATAGGTACTCATCATTGCCTAGATTCCACATGAATGAGATCATATGCGCAAACTTAGCGCAGTGACTGGCTCAGAATAAACACTTAAGAAACAGGAATTAAAATAATCATAAAAGCTAATATATTAGATGAGGGACTGTGTGCCCAATACTAGTGGCCGTACAAATTGCTAAATAAGAATCAGAGGAAGACATCAGTCATAAGAAGATCAAAGCAAGCTTCCTAGCATTTGATATGGTTCTTCAAGCATGAAGAGGATTTAAAAAGTGGCCATAATGGTGAGGGGAATTTTAGGAGAAAGCATCCTGGGAGCTAGGGCGGGGAGATCGGGAAGCTCATGGCACATTTGGGGAATGAGGAGTAGTTTGATGTCACTAAAATTTAGGTTGATCTACATGTAATGGTAATTTGGTTTAAATGGTATATTGAGGTTTCCTCATGGAGGCTGTGATGCTGTAATAACTCATAAAAAGTTAAGCCAAAACGTTAATGCATGCACCATCCTTACTTACCTCTTTAAACTACCTATTGTAAGGCCTTTAACTGTAGATAGTCTTTCCTTACCAAGAGAGACAATGATGTAAAGTAATAACCGAGTTCTCCTAAAAATCATTGTCCAGCGTGTTTGAATTTCATCTATTTAAGGCAATGTCTAGAAGTCACACTTTGATCTCAATTTCTATTTGGTTCAAACAAATCGAATTTATATCAGTGTTTAATAAATGGCATTCTGAGGTGCACGGGTTTAGTGAGGTAATAACTTGTGTTTCCCCATGAAGAGTTAATGGTCATATATGTTTTAAAGATGCAGGGAAGGCCATCTTTTTCTGGGAGATTCATGATGCACATCTGCAGATAAAAGATTCTGAACGTTTTGCAATCAGAAAACCAGTTTATTTCATCCCAAATCTTGCAAACAGTTTTTCACCATGAAAACTTACTGTGTGTGTGCGTGTGTGTGTGAGTGTGTAGAATAACCATTAACATCTCACTGACTTAGTGTTTTAGGGAACATCTTTTGGGAAGTTTTGAGCATAGTTTCTGAGCTGTTGCAGTTGTAACTCTGGACAGAACCAATCGACTTTGATCTCCATGCAAAGCCTTATGGAACAACACATACTTCTGGGTCTTTGCTGATCGTTTTATCCCAAAGTGTACCAAAACAGATTGCTCCCACCTAAATTATATTTAAAATAATTCTAGAATGTTAGTACTGAATCCATCCAAACTCATCATCTAAAATATTTTAGTGAGTTGTATAGACTTTCCTTGCTAGAGTATTCCTACATACTAAATAGAAGGGAAAAACCTGGCCATGTCCTGTTCTCAGAGTTGGACAGATAAAATGACTAAATCTTCCAACCTCTTCTTAACATCTGCAGCTCAGTACAGCCTGACCTACTTGCAGTATTGATAATGTGTTGCAAATGAATCATTGTATGGGAGTTTAATAGCAGAACTCCCCAAAGGTAAGAATGGTGAAGGTGAAGCCTGCCTTAATCGATTCAGAGAAAAAGTTACACAGGAAGGAAGTGAGGTTCCAGCGAAGCTCAATGTCTTGCCTAAGTCCCGTAGTTAGTTTATGACAAGACACTGCTCTGGAACCCCGATCACCAGTTTCCTCTCACTGTTCTTTCCCCAATCCTGGAAGATTTCTCACTTCCAGCAAGAGGCAATTTGCGTTGACTTAGAGATGAAGTCATGGAAAAACCATAGATCCTCCCTATAAAAATAATTTCTAGGAGGAATGAAGAGATTATTGCCAAGTCAATCAGTGATCAAGGCAACTTTGCAGAGAAGAGAGAGAAGGTCTGTCCTCTCTCAACGTATCTATGAGAGAATATGTTTGCAGACTTGCTAGTTAGGAAAATGAGCCAGCTGGCCAGGTAGACATGAACTGCACACCAACCAACCCAAAGTCAAGGTAAAATATTCAATGCATTTTAAGGTTTGTGTCTGATTACAGAAGACACCGGTTATCTTGGTCTCAGCATTCATTCTCTGGACTCCCCATTCATCAGCAGCACATTTCCAATTGTTTTATCCAGCAGGAGAAATGTGGTGGTGGGAGGGGGGACTTGAGGGCCAAGAGGGGGAAACCAAGGGCAGTGCAGCCAATGCTCTGTGATCTGGGAGCGTGTGAATTTTAGGTCAGCTAAATCAGGACACAAAGCTACAGCTGCTAAACCACAAAGGCCCACATATAGTTTCTCTGGCTCAATTGCTTCCCAGCCTCAAATCTGCGGAAGAGAGCCTTCCATGGGGGAACCTTCTTCTTCCCCAATTAGTGCCTTTTCACAGCGGCAGGATGGAAAAGGTTTTACTCGGCAACATTACTGAGTATCAGTAATATGCAGAAGATCTGTGAAATCAATTCGCATTATTTCAAAGGACGCTGCATAGTAAAAATAATGCATAGTAAAAACACTGTAATGAAACTACTGCTTAATCTGCTGTGATTATCTAAGACGAACCAGCAACTGTTTCATCCTTATTTTGCAGCATCTGCTCAGCGGTACATAAACTGTGTGTGTCACAGCAAGGCTTCATTCTACAGTGGTAGAAACTGTGAATTGTGGGGTGCCGTTGGGCTAGAAGTTCTGGGAGAGTGAATATGGGGCTTAAGATTATTAAAAATTTTCCATTCTCACCTCTCCTATTTCATTTGTCTTCTGCATTGTTAGTTCTTTGAATTATCTTTTCTTTAATGAAAAAGAAAGCTCAAAGAAGAATGAATGGAAGCAAAGTGTTTTTTTTTAAAAAGCTAGGATGATCGTTATGCAAATAGCAGACTGCCCACATTCCCCCTCCTCCCGTTTGCCCCTCTGCCCCTTGCTAATAACGGTTAGCCTTGTTTGGCTGCAGCTTGGCAAAACTCTTCAACATTTTTGCCGCTCTATATTTCAGCCATGACTTTTGTCATATTTTGAAGAGAAACTTGCACCTGGCCAACCAACTTTCATGCCAAGCTCCAGCCCATCGAGATTTAAAATGGAGTTGAATCGATTACCCTGTGAAATTTAGAATGTATAAAAAAGGCAACAGGAAAAAATCACAGCAGAGTTTTCTTGCAGAATTGAAAATAAAATAGAAGGTATGATGATAGGTACCATTCACTTCCCAGTGTCTTTAAAAACATAGGCAGCGTTTTTTTGCCATTTGCGAAGATGAGGAAAACAAAGCAGCTAATAAAATGTGTCATGAGAATTGAATGCATTTTTCTTTTGGCATAGTTGATGCAGAAAAAGAGTTTGTGTTTATATTATTGCTGTTTTACAACTTAAAATTAACCTGACGCACAGGTATTTGCTATTGGACAGTTTGTTATTAGTTGCGTTTGGGAATTCACTTTAGGGAGAAATGGAGCCCTCCTTTTCTCTAGGGATTTGTGCTTCCACAAAAACTATCCCAGGCATCTTCTCAACTCTTCCTGACGCTTTCGGCTCAGCCAGGAGGAAGACAAACAGAGAAGGTTACACATTTCTCAATTTTGGTCACTAGTGAAAACTGTCCTATGGAGGCAGCAGGCACCTGACATTGCCATGTAATCCAGAGCAGACTGGCCCTCTATCAAGCCAATGAAGCCCCCCAAAATGCCAAATGGCCCCTAGTTCTGTCAAACTGGAATGTGCTTATAAATTGTTGCAGATATTGTTAAAGTGCTGATTTTGAGTGAATGGATCTGAGATTCTGCATTTCTAACAGGCTTCTGGTGCTGCTGGTCATCCAAGGGGCAGAGGCTGCTTCTGTGCCATCCCTGAGGACCAGGATTTGAGTAGATTGGGTCCTTTCCTTTCACTCTACTGTCACCTTTGTTTTCAAACAAACTTCTAAACCTGAGCCTAGGAAAATTGAAAGTCGTGATCCCAGAACCACAGACACAATCTTTTCAAAGGAATTTCTTCAGGTCGGAAAACATACTCTAAACATGAGGCAGTGACAGCAAGGAGGTAAAGAGCTGAGCCACATAATAAAAATCAGATGGCCAGGAGGTAGAGATCCAGAGGCTGTTCTTACACTCTTAAAGACACTAGCTGATAATGGCATCTCTCTTGATATCTTCGATTCTGTTTGTAGATGTTTTGATCTAATTCTATTTAATATGATTATATCTTTTATTGTGAGCAGGTTCAAATTCACTTTTTACAGAAGAAATACATAAAGTTTAAATAAAATAAATAGAAAATAAAAATGTATTCTCACTCCTTGTTTAACAAAAGGGTAGTTATTATTTGTGATAGTCTGTGTAAAAGACGTGGCTAAGTAGTTGATAATTTACAACGTCGTTGGAAAATACACCCTAAGTCCTAAAGACGTCTTGGTCAATTACATAGATGCATTCTGACAAATGAAACTAGCAGCAAGCTGAACTGTGACTTTTTTTTAAAGATTTGATTGTATAAGAAACAAATAATATTTCTGATCGATATTATCTTACATTCCAAATGACACTCTTACTTCAACCTACAAACAAACAAAAAGGATTTTTTTTTAATTCAAAACTCTCAAAAACCACTGTGCAGTGACCATTCCTGTGGGTTCATCTCTCAGTACCTGCTCCACTCTGCGTGTAAAGTCATTCTTGGCGCAACTGGACATGGGGGCCACGCTAGCAATAATGGGCTCACTCTTTCTCTCCCTTATCTCGACCTCCGGGTCAACGTAGTCTAAATTAGAGAGTCTTATCAATTATAAACCTATCTTGTCTTCTGGAGAAAAAAAGAAAGGGAGGAAAAAATGTTTGAGTGTAATGTTGCTGCTGAATGTTCTTATTTCCCTTTATGTTGCAATGCTGTTTTTCTAGTGGGCATCCAATTCTTAGACAAAGGTTACAAATATGGCCTCTATAGGAAGGGAGTGACGTCATCTCAGCCACGCAGAGGAGGTGTTTGTGAGGCAAAAAACACAGATGTGATTTTCAAATGTATAAGGCATGAGTGATGGCAAGGTCAAGTTATGTATATAGCTTATATTTTTATTCCTGCATAAAACTGAGAAACTAAAATGGATTTTTTCTTAGTTTATCCGAAGCTTATCTATTAGGATAATATTTCTGTGCATATGAGTTGGCAGAAGGGATGGCAAGTAGCTTATGGAGATAACTTCAAAAACCTGACCAAAATATAAAAAAAGTCCTAGCAAATAGAAGAATGTAAATCCAAATTGAATATCATCCACTCAAGCCACAGTCTACTTATTTTGTCAATGAACTCATCTCAAAGTACCCTTTTGAAAAATCAGGTTTTACCCCTAAAAAGAGGTAAAAGCAAAAGAAATATAAAAGTATTAGACAAAAGGTCCTTCCTTCTAGATTTTGGAGAATTCCTTTTTGGGAAGTTTAAAGTCCTTAACTGACTTTGAGAATGATTCACTTCTTATCCCGTAGGTAAACTGTTTCTGTCCTCGTTTTGCCAAATTTTCCCCTTTCGGTGCCATTTCAAACATATCTTCACCTTTGGAAGTAATGATTTTGTAAATGCTGTGTTTTACACAATCTTGCCAAAGAATCAAAATCTGAGGGATGCTCTTTTTACAGATAGGGATAAACAACTAGTCTTAGAAGTGTCGCTGGAAGGCTGCACTGTAGCTTGTGAACTGTTCCAGCGTTATTTTTACAAGTGATATGTTTATTTTTGTGATCAGTTAGAGGTTTGCTCTATGAGTCCCAGCTGAGAATCCCAATCACTTCCTCCGTTCCCAAGAAATGGAGAACACCTGGAAAAGGACTCTTAAAACGAAAAATACAAACTCTCACCCCAAACACATGCAGACAAGATGCAGGAGAACGGCTGCCCTCGTTCCAGTTTGGAAACAAACAAACAAAAATACAAATCAAATAGAATATTTCTGTCTGATTGTCCTTCACCTCGAGTCTTTGGTTTCAAACGAGCAGATAAAGAAATAAACAATCCCAAAAAGCACCCCCTCCCCGTGCCATTAGGATCTCCAAAGTAAATAAAAAGTGGTACTGCCGAGAGTGAATTGCTATAGCAATTCCGGGGAGAATCCTGATTTTAGCACCACTGTACCAAATTTGTCATTTAGGGAAGCTCTTGTTCCCTTTATTGAGTTCCACTGTAGCGAACAATTTCTGCCTGCATCCCTCGTGTGTCCTTTTGGTTTATTATCTTTCACTGTGAATTGAGCTTCTACAATCAGTTTCACGGGAGGCCTAATTTCACTCACTGCTTATACATATGGGGAGACCCCCCCCCCACCTCCCCCTCTCCCAATGTTCTTATCAAATGAAGAATTGTGGATAAGGGTTAGGTGCAGATAAACACGAGTGTAGCACTTCCAGAAAGGTTGTGACCCCCCCATAAGGTGCTTCTTGTTATGCCTGACCTTCAGATTTTCATCATCAGCCCGCCTGACAACTTAATAATGCAGAGGAGCAGGATTCATTTCGCCCCTCTGAGAAAGCCAGCACGGGACGCCCTTTCTCCTGATTATTTCCCTGCACTCCCGGCTGCCCTTTATAAGCCAACCAGAACTCCATCAATCATGCTCCTCTCTTCCCTCGCCTCCTCGGCCCCCAGTTCTGAAGCCTCTAAAGCTGCCCTGTTCCTTTTGTCTGGGGCTGGAATGTGTATACAAAGATCCCCAAAAGGGGGTTGATGGAGAAGAACACCTTCAACAAACAAACGCCCCCCTTCCTGTTCTGTGCATCTGTGTCTGAACGCCACGCATTTCTTTTTCTTGCTTTAAAGAAATGCTTTAAAAAGTTCTTATCCTCGTTTGTGTGTATTACTGTCATGCACCATCTCTCTTAATGAGCTCCGATAAATGCCTGGGTTTGAAACACCCTGAATGTTAAGTTACAGGTTTTCTGGTTTTCCGGCCCGGTTTCTTTGTTATTGTGGGTATTGTTGTTATTAGAGTTTTTATTGTTCTAGAAGTAGTAAGAGGAGATGTGGCACACCTTCTTTCCCAACCATTTTTTCTCCTGGATGCAGCAGAGAGAAAGAATGAGAGGGGAGAGAGCAAAACAGAGACAGGGATGAAAACATGTAGACAGAGGAAAGAGAGAAAAGACGTGGGTTTGTGGAAGTAACTGGGCATGTATTTCCCCTTGGTCGGAATAAAAATTGTGTGCAGAAGTTTGGAGTGCTTTTGGAAGGTGAGGATATAGATTGAAATCAGATTCTAATGGCTATAATAAACCTGTTCTATAAAGTATGCATGGACTTCACCCTTTACCTTGAAAGTGTTTTCCAGCCAATAGAGAAGTGGTTTCAGAAAGCGGTAGAGATTCAGTCTCACCAAAGGGTCCAGTGTGCCTTCTGCAGGCAAGAGGACCATGGCTTGTGGCAGCTGCCTTGCTCTCTTGAAAAGGAACAGCATCTCGCCTAGGCCAGTAGCTACGCTGGATGAAGGACTGGCAGCACATCCAGCTAGTCTACTTGTATCCCAGGCTGCCAGGTGAGCAGGATGGAAATCTGCACCCAGCTGGATTGGGGTGTTAATGTCAGCCCTGCTCACATTAGGGTGCTGCACTGAATGAGAATTTTTAATCAAAGGCATACATCTATCCTTGCCTTCCCAGTGAAAAATTCAAAACTCTGTTTTGAAATAGAAAACAAGCTACTAGTTTGGTTTTCTTTCTTGGGTTAGTGACTGGCAGCCTAGAGATAATGGGTGTCTCAGTAAACACGAGTTAATGGTCGCATATCTACTGAGGTTCCGGTACTTACCTGGTCCTGAGTGAGATGCCATGATGCTCAGAGACCGATATCAACTGGAAACACATAATAGATGTATGGGGAACCTAAAATCAAGATTCCTAATGTTAACATCTTATTTTGAACACCTATGTCCAAAATTGAATAGAATTAGATGGGGACACTTGACTTTGACTTGACTTCTAAGAATTTAGTATGATGTGTGTCACTCATGTTGCATATATTTATCTGTATTTTTTTAGAATAAAGAAGTCACTGTACCTATGCTATGGATTATTCTGGAAGAACAGAGATAAAAACCAAAATAACTCTACCAGGAGATCTTTCTTCTGGTACGCTGGGAGATTGGAGACACCAGGAATAATGATCAACGACCTCCCTCTGCCTGTGTGCTCTCCATGATTATATTGTAGTCTTTAGGCCAGGGGAGACCTCTGAGCTGGGGAGATCCCTCTGAAGAAGAAAGTTTAAAGGGTAAGATGCTTAATTTATCCTGATATTTCTTGAGTTTGATGCTTGCCAGACGTCCAGGTGGAAATACCTCTAGATGGACAGTTGTATACACGAGTACCGGGGTGAGATCAAGACCAAGCAGATTAGTTGAAACTAAGAGAAGAGATAGAAAAGTGTAAAGAATGAGAAAAGACATAAAGAGAGAAACCTAAAAAGCATCAAGTTTAAAGGGTTTCCAGAAGAAAGAGAAGGCTGTGCTTGAGGCAGGGAAAGATTACAAAATATCAAATGAAATTGTTTTTTTATGTGTTTATTTACTTGTTTAATTTTCCTCCCCACCTTCCCCAACATGTAAGTGCCTTTAGGGCAAGGACTTGTTCACAGATATATCTGAAATATAATAGAATGCCAAATAAATATTTTTTTACAAATACAAATGAATGGATGGGCAAAAGGAAAACCTGGAGCGTGCGAAGCCTGACCTCGTGGTTCCCTGGAAATCTATGTGCCGCTTGTAATGAAGTTTTTGGTTTAAACCAGTCAAAGTGGGTTCTATTTTTGTCTATTTGTTTGTTTAATCTAAAAAATCCAGAAGATTAAAATGTACTTTTTGTGGTTGGCTGGGATAAATATATTTGTACACCAATCTTCTACCATATCTCTGATTCTTTCACTTTTAAAATTCCTTGAAAATTTGTGTCAAGTGATACGAACGATTTTAAGATTCTTGATATAATTTAGCAAATTCTTGAAAGACTGTACCAACTTCGTGTCATAGTCGTAATATATAAACAGTCATCTTAATGAGCCCTCACTAATACTGGATGTTATCTCTCAAAGATTTTTAATTAAATGGGCAAAAATAGCCCTTCATTGTAGTTTAATTTGTGCTTTTCTTACTACTGAGCAGAATAATTTCATATGTTTGTCTACTTTGCTTTTTTATGATTTATCTGTCAATTGTCTCATTTTTATTAGGATGGTGGAATTTTCTTATTGAATTGTAAACATACTTTATAAATTAGGACATATGACTTTTGTCATATATGTTACCAAATATTTAATGAATTATTTTGGATTTTTAATTCTAGTTACACTGGCTTTTGATGTGAAAAGTTTGAAATGTTTATGTGATCGAATCTACTGAATTTTCAACTGATTCTTTTCATATTTTTATGTTTACAAAGTTTTCCCCATCTAGAGATCAATTAGATATGTATCTATACTTTCTTTCAAATTAATTATTTGCTCCTTCTTCCTTTACAAGGAAAATGATCAAGAACATATATATGAAAGTCATTGGGAGTGTTGGTCAATGAGTATTGGAAAGGTCACCTATTAGGGCTTGGAAATAATTGTATTGTCTTAACAATATGATTAAAACTGTCATTTTCTTTTCTTTATCCCTTCATTCACTTCCACTTCCAAGTACATTTTCTAAAAGCCATTTTATCATGCCCTAGACTTTCTCAAAAACTTTCAGTCTTTCCCAAAACCCATACAGATGAGGCCCCTTAAAGCCCAAGCTTGGAATAAAGAATCCTGCCACCATGACCCCAATCCATCTTCTCAACCTTCCATTCCAACCCGCCCCCACCCTCAGCAACATTATTCAATTATAGGCCGAACCATATGAAATTTCTGATATTTGGCTACTTTTGACCTACAAAAATTGGTCATTTCATTTGGTTCAATTTAAATACCTGAAGAAAACACATGCATCTTCCCACAATACTATTTTCCACCCTAGTCTCACCACCTGAAATGCTGTCTTTGATTTCTCCTCCTTAGAAAACTTGAAGACTGAGTGATATTCTCATGTTTGCAAGCAAAGTTTGCTCATTTATGACCAACCTTAGTTTTTATTCACAGACTACCACTTTAGCGTTGGATATTGACTGTTTTGTGACATCATTTGCATTGATGAATTTTATGGTTTGTAAACTCCTATAAAGAAACACTTTATTTTTCAATTACCTACATTTTAAAAGACCACCACCATCCATAGTCCCCTCTCTTGGCCTCTCACTGCAAGCCCCTTCATTGCTGTCGGATGAGCAATTCCCACCTTCCAATGATGTGCCCCTACAAGGCATGGGGCTAGGTGAAATGCCTTCTGGTGAAGATCCTCAGGCTGCCATCTCTCTGGGTCCTTCCTGCAGACCAATTTATCAAAGGGAAGAACTTGGGGCTGCAGTGGGGCAGGAATCAAGCGTGATGTTCCCCCGAAAGCTCTCAAAGGTGAGTGGAGTCAAGAGATGAGGGTAAAATGTTTGTGGAGCAAAGGAAGAAAAGCTAGTGAGGCTCTCTTTCACCAAACCAATGGGCTTGGATGAGGCCACAAATGAAGGGTGAGAAGCAGAAAGAGGAGCTAGGGAGGGTCGTGAACCATAGGAGATGATGCGTGTGAGACAGGGTGGTTCAGAACAAGAGAACTTAGAGCACTAGGCATGGTGTGTGATGCTGCGTGTGTATAGAGCCCAGCACAACTTTCAGGTCTGTGGTGGGGGAGCATGTACCAAGGTACCAGATGGGTTAGGGATGCTGAGGGATGAGGAGACAAGTAAAAAGTAAGTTGACAAAAACATAGACAACAAAAAGGAACTTTATACCTTAATGGAAGCTGTGAACGTAGAAACACAGAAGTGAAACCAACAATGTAAAGTGGAAATTTCTCAAAGGAGTGAATACCAGAGGCCGATTCCCAGTAAAAGTTAATCTAATAGACATCTTTCTTCTCTTTTCAAAAAATTCCCCCATATACCCCATTTGTTAAATCTACTTAGAAATTCAATTATCAACAGAATAGTTAGATTAACAAGCAACTACTGGAAACAATTAGAGAGTGTGGCACTACTGGCTATTGATCGCTCACACCTTTATAGTTTAAGCAAATGTGATTCTGCTAAGACGTGTGTGATTTGAAGTTCTCTAAGGTAATTGGTGTTTTGTTTAGGAATGAATGGAAGGAAATATCTGTAGTAGTTTGGGAAAGAGGAGAAATCATGATCAGGTTTAAAACTTCTTGAGAACATCGTCATTCTGAGGAAGAGAACTTAAGGGATTTTGAGAGGAGTGTAGAGTAGGAACCAAGCGATGAGTTGAGTTGAACTCAGCTTACCATTTTTGCTTAGGCTATGTCTGCCCAAAATAGGGAATATGTGGTTAGAGGCCAGAGAAGAAGTTTTACTTTTATCCTTTTCTCAAATTTTAACCAGAAATAACTTAATTGCATTTGAAGTGAAGGTGGAATTACAAAATATTTTTGGAGTGAAGTAGGATTCTGTGGCCAACCCACACAGCCTAACCATCTCAATATCAGAGAATTTCAGTCGTGAAGCTGAGACCTCCATGTGGAATCCTTGGAAGGTGGTCTCCAATCTGGCTATTCGCATTGTTCCTTCCCACAGTTTTACTTACCTTCAATACTCTTGCTTCCTACCCCATCTTACTCTCCTCCTGCACTTCTCATTCCATCTCATCAGTGTTGTCCAGAAAGCCCCATACAAATATCCACAAAAACACTTCTGCCTCCCATTCAAGAACTTTACTTCCGTCACCTTCCTTGCCTGATGGCTACATTTCAAGGGAGAAGTCAGAACTCCAACAAAATTTAGGAACTGTTGGTACAGACAGTTGTTTCCACGAGAAAACATATTTTCAAGGCAAAATTGTCAACTTAAGCCTGAGCTGTGGGGTAGAATGCCTTCTTGGTTTGGAGACAGCCTTCCTGTCTTGTATCTGTGAAATTATATCTCTCATCTCAGAGAATCTACTAGATTGTAAATCATTGAGAACACAGTCTCTGTGTGAATACTCAAGTCTGTTCCTTTATTTGTGTATGGGCTGTGCCTTGCACATCATTGGGAGTCACAAATACCAGTTCGTGTGGATGAAGTGACTAGGCTAGACCTAAAATCATGGGCAAATTGTGCCATAGCCTTTTGAACGATATGGTGAGCATTTCCTTTTTCCGTGAGTTGAGGTAATGTGTTTTTTGAAAAGTCCTCCATGAGGTTAAAACAGTACTATTAATAATAACAAATATTTATATCACTTGTAACTACTTCTTCCTGTCATCTTCCTTGCCTTGACTTTCACCAAACTGAAAATACCAAGCTTCAAAGAATCCATTCTGTTTTGTAAAGGTCTAATCCATGAAAAAAGGAAAACAAAAATCTCCAGCCTCTCACTTGAAATAGAGGATTTTTCTATCACTTGTGTATGCTGCCAAAAGTGAAACGTGTTGGGGGTATGTCCCCCTCCAATCTGAGCTGCTCCTGGCTGCAGGCAGAGTTGCAGAAAAGGAGGAGGTTGATCTCTCCCTGTTTCCCCAAAGACTGGGTTACAAGTGCTCTCCTGGGTGTGTACTAGAGTGCTGACCTCAATATCTCCATTCTCTGGCTTGGCAGCAGCTCTTTTTGGCAGAGAATCAATCAGTAAGCCTGACTAGATTAGGATGCAAAATATTTAACTTGAATATATTACAAAGAGGAGCTCTTTCATATTCTGAAATATAGAGATGAGTCATTGATATTCATTTCTAAATAAATCCCATTCTCATTATTGGGGAGAGCAGGTTATTTTGGTAACTCAAGCAGGATGACCTAATTAAAACTTGATATAAAAATTCAGCATACCGTATAGTGCTTTACCTGTCCAAAGCAAACACAGACAAGCACAATTTATTTTAGTGAGCATCCTTCATGCAAAATTACTAGTGAGTATATCACAACCAATTACAGGCCACTGTATATGCAAATTATTACTCTTTCAATTATTTATAGAGAGCTATGCGTGTACACAGTTCTTTATAGAGCATCTAACACAGAAGACAAGGGCTCTGAATGAGGAAATCTGAATAGCAGGAACTTCTCAGGGACTAACATGGTTTGGGTGGCACAGAAACAAAATGAAATTCATTTGCAGACAGTTAAAGAAAGAAAATGGGAAAAAAAATGTGACTTATGCTATTCAGAAAAGCAAGTGAAAACTAGTCACCAGAATAAGGATGGGTCCCGTGCAAAACTGGGACCATTGCAAACATTTTTATTTTCCTAGCATCTATTCCCCACTCCCAATACTACTGTATCATTTTAGTATAAGTTATGTTCTGGACTTTGTTTATCTCTTTTTTTCCACTCAAATTTATATACAATAAAAGACATCACAAGCAAAGTTAAGAGAAAAGAAACCAACTGAAATGCAATATTTTAACAAAGCAGTCAAGGATAAATATCTGGAATACATAAAAACCCTAAAGATCAATAAGAAAATTACGAACTACCCACCCTCAATTCATAGACAAATTATATGAAAGTGCAGTTGCCTTAAAAAGAGACACAAATGGTCAATTACATAGGAAAAGAGGTTCAAGATTACCAGTAATTCAGGAAACGCCAATTGAAATAAGATATCCTTCTGGCAAAAATGTAAAATTTGGTAAGAAATTGGAGACAGCAAAGGGAAATGGAAACTCTCAAGCAGCTGGTTGGAGTGAATATTGGTATCGTTATTTTGGAGAAAACTGGCAGTCTTCATTACAATTGATTTTTAAAGTGCATATCCCGTGCCTCAGCCATTCCACTTCTTGTTCACCACCCAAGAAATACACTTATACTTCACACAGCAGATATGTTTCACAATGCTTTCAAGAAGATATTTAAGATTGTGAAACTATTCTGTGTAATATTGCAATAGCGGATACATGACATTACGCATTTGTTAAAACCCACAGAACTTTACAACACAAGAGTGAACTCTAACATAAACTATGGACTTTACGTAGTAAAAATGTATCAGTATTGGTTCATCAGTTGTAATAAATGTACCACACTAATGCAAGGTGTTAGTAATAGGGGAAACTCAGAGGTGAGGGATGAGTATATGGGAATTTCAGTACTTCTTGCTCAGTTTTTCTCTAAACCTAGAATACTGCTCTAAATAAAAAAAGTTTATTAATTAAAAAAAGAAGAAGAAAATGCAGAACGCTTAATATTATTTGAGGTATGGTGGTGTTAACGATGACAATGCTGACTGTAGGATGATCTTGAAAGGAGCAGTAGGTGTGGGTGTGGGTGTGTGCATGCTTGCATGTGTGTATGTTTAACCTACAAACAATGATGGTAGTGAATATGTCCTATTTTTATCTTTTTCATCTTTTTCAAAATGTAGAAATGACTTTTCTCCAATTAAAGCGTAAGATGCTTGAGAAACTGAAGGCTTTCCTTACATCGTACTCATTTTTAGACACCCTAAACAGAGAAATATTGTTATGAATGAATGAATGAGTATTACAACTTCTGACACATTGATTTTATTTTTACATGGATAGAATAAACCAAAAGTGTGGCAGAAAGTATCAGTAGGTAATATTAACGTTAGAATCTTCTTACCCTACAGAGGAATTAAATGTTAAAAAAGAAAAAAATGAAGAAAGAAAAAAAATGTCTCTTTCATAATCCATGAATTTTCTGTAATGAATTTCTGTTTTCTATATTTCTAGAACCACTTTGTTATCATTGTCTCCCTCTCCCCACATTTGTACCAAACTCTTCCACATTCACCTAACATTTGAGATTCTCTGACTACAACATGTAAAGTGTTGTATCGTGGTTTTGCCTCTTATTTGTTGGTTGGTTCTCATTCTTGGCATCACACCTCTCTTGCTTTCACCTCTTTCCTGCCTCCTCACTTATAAATCTTAATTGGATGCAGTAGCACTGCCAGCTCTCATCTGCCTCTCATCTTCCAAGTCTTTGTGTCTATCTTTCTGCAGGGCTATAAGCCAAAGCTTCCAAACAAATTGGATGGCATATTAGCAAGTTACTAAGTAATCCCTCCATAGATTCAAAGGACAGTATATAGAGCCCCAAGATTAAAGTTCAAAAGCTGAAAAACCTTCTTGGATTTTAGGTTGAGTTTCCAAGTTATTGAAGTTTACACAAAGAGGTCACCGTCATCTGACATTTGAGAAGGACTCTGGAGCCAGACCAAAGGACTGTTGAAAGATCCAAGCCATTGCAAATTGACTTGGCATGGGAAGATCCTCCTGAGGAGTAAAGAAAACCAGTGCAGTGTCACTTATGGCAGCAAACACCATATGCTTGACTCAGCATCCATTACTGAGGAGGTGACAGAGCCAGAGAAAGTTAGAGATCTGACAAGTAGGCTAATGCTTTGTCAGTTGGGGCACAATACTTCCTCAGGCTCAGATCAGTTTATGAGGACATATTCTTTGCCACGAAGCCCCACCGAAACCTGGAAAATTATGCCTTTATCATGATGGATTTTCATTTCAATTTTGAAATTCTGGGACAACTGCTTAAAAAAGGAAAGGAAAGATGTGATGGAAGTGATAGCACTTTCAGCCGAGATAGGTTTCTTGTCAAGAGCTTAAGTACGTCAAGATACACTTCTGTCTTTCGTAAAGATGGAAAGCAATTGGGAGGGAAGACGATGTGCAGAGTTCTTGAATGAAGCTTATTGTTCCTGACTTCTTAGAATTTAGAGAATAATGTAAAAGAACCGTATTAACTACTAACTAAAATGTTTATGAAAATGGACATTATATTTCAGAGAACTTCAAAGATATAATAAATAAAGTTAATTTCATCACAAAACAGTCATTTTTTGGATGAAATTTTGAATAAAGTCATGAGTAAGAAAAGAGATGTATGAGAATTTTATGTAAATAATGCATTTTTTGAATGAGTGCAGTAATATACTAAATATTATACTAAATTAACTAAATATGCCAAATATATACTCAATATATACAGTAATATACTAAATATACTAAAATTGCCTGAGAAAGATTTTTTCCCTCCTTTTAATAGTCCCTGAACCAAAGGCTGGAAGGCTATATTGAGGTATGTAGAAATGAAATTAATATTAATTGAGGGCAGTTATTATGAAGATAAAAGAGCCTTGAAAAGTGTAAGACTCGAACTTTATCCAGAAACATAGCATTGTATTTGGTACTTTTTTATTATTAGATTTGTTAAATTATAAAATAATATCTTTCCATTGAAATAAAAGATGTATACAGGAGAAAAATTATATTATTCCCCTTCCTACCTCTAACCTTATCTTTTTGGTAAACAGTGCAACAGTGTGGAATGTATCCTTCCACATCTCATCGTGATAAACACTAAAAATATTTTAAATATTCTTAGGTCAAACTTGGAATTCCTTGCTAACACAGGCTGTGTATTATTCAACCATACGACCTCAGTAAATAAACAATGATTGAATAAACAGATGAATGAATGAATGTTTACCACTATTTGACAGGAAAATGTCTTAAGGCAAGATTTTACATCTTATTGATCTTAACATTCCAATCAACTACAATATTGACATACAATAATATATAGTCAATTCATTTTTCTTGAATTGTTGAATAAATGCATGAAAGACGGGTAAATTTCCATCTTAAATGAGAGAAAGTGAAGGATAAAAATAAACAATAGAATAAAAAATATAAGGAAAAGAGTTGAAGAAAGGATGAAAGAACTAGTGAGAAAAAAAGGACGGTGGAGAAGGAGGGAGAGAAGGGCAGAGGGTGACAGGGACAAAAGAGACCTGAAGAGAAAGCCCTGCAGTTATAGAACACACATGGTAGCAGGGAAGTTAAAAGAGAGCCCCCAAACGTAGTACATTTCCTAAATCTCAAGGATCTACCTGCCAAGAGCCTTCTTTCACTCATTTTACTTCCTTTTCCTCCACATCTAACCAATCACTGAGAATCTCTCGATGTTTGGCCAAATCTTTTCTTTCTTACCAGCTTTTCACCCCATTTTCCTGCCTAACCATAATCCATTATGTATGTAGTTATGGAATTAATTCTCCCTGCGATATTATTTAAATCATAACATTGCCTATTAAAACAAGTTTGATAACTCTATCATGCTTAATAAGCCCAAATCCTCTAGCCCCAAATTCAAGGCATTCTATGAGCATGTATTGCGTACCTTCGAAGTCTTTACACTTCTCCAGCCAAGATAGCTAATTTATCATCTGTCTAATATAATTCTTTTTCCTATTTCAACTATACCTTACCCAGCCCAGAATATTCTTGCCCCCATCTACTCAATGCAATGCTATCCGTTATTCTGCAGCCATAACTCAGTTCTTTCTTTGAATGCCGAGAATATTAATAACACAATTTTTAGAATATAAGGCAATGTGGCTAGCCATTATGGATTAATTTTCTTAAAACTTCAAGGTAAAATGGAATGTGTGATTGATCCATTCATTCCTTCAGAAATTAAACTGAGCACCTACATTGTGCCAAGAAATAATGATAAACAAGAGAACAAACATAGTCCCTGCCGTCATGGAGTCTAAAGTCTAGTGAAAAAGACAAATAATTACAATAATCTCTTCTGGTCATTATAAGAGGAGCAAAAAGGTGACCTTGAACAGAGAACAATGCATGTCAAAGTGGAATAAACCAACAGTAAAACAAACAAACAAAAACTTATCGCAATATTTTGGGAAGATTTTCTATTGGCTATAAACACATTGAGTTGAACAGGGAAAAAATGAGTGACTAACTCTTGCTTTGTCTCATGATCGTGGTCCTAAAAGAAGTCAGAAGTCTTTTTTCTGATGTCATACCATTTACTTCCTAACTCAGAAACCCAGTGTTTGTTCCAAGCAGAAAGCTGAGCAGCTACCCCTTTTTTGTGGAAATTACACTTTTTGAGGCTACGAGAGTATGCTTCCTCTTCCATCTTTCTACATTCCATTTAGAGAGTTCCAAAAAACAGCAGGAAAGGAAACAGAGGATTGCTGATGAAATATTAGATCATTGGAATTATAGCACTCATGGTGCATGTCACTCCTTGGAAAACACCATATGCTTGACTCAGCATCCTGTGCCAAGGAAGTGGAAGAACTAGAAAATACCTTGCTCCCAACAGTCTTCCATTCAATGATTTTACCAGCCACTGATCATTCCTCTTGGAATCATTTATTACTACGATTATTGTAAAATTCTTAATCTTCTTAGCCTTTCTGGTGAATATAGATTATTCATTTCATTGTAATTTTAATTGGCATTTTTCAGATTACTAGTCATATGCAGCAACTTTTCATATAATTATTGGTCATTTCAATAGCCTCTTCCTTGGTGTGACTGTTTGAGTTCTTTGCCCATTTTTCCTATTAGATTGTTATCCTTTAAATAATTTTTGTAGTAGTTCAAGATTCTTTTGTTAGTTAAATGTATTTTACACAGCTTCTCCCTTTCTGCACCCTTCTTTTTCTTTCTCAATAGTGTCTTTTCATGAACATACATACAATTAAGGTAATGTATTAACTTTTCTGTATCAACTTTTTTATTTTTAGTTCAGGCTTTTTGTCTTCTGTTAAGAATTCTTTCCCACTACTCCTATATCATATTTTTAAAGGCTTATTGTTTATTCTTTCACATTAAGATCGGTGATCCATAAGAAGGCTGAAAAATCAATGAGCTAATTATGTCAAGAAAATAGAAAAAGCACACAAAATAAACTGAAAGAAAGTAGGCAATAATAAATACGAGAGTGTAAATGAATTATACAGAAAGCTGACATGGAATAGAGAAGATAAATGTAGCCAAAAATTAATTTTTAGAAAAGACAATAAAAATAGAGATGACAAAAATAACAAATATTGAAATGAAAATAAGAACCTCAATGCAGATTCTGAGACATTAAAATGATTATATAATGATATTGTGAACATATTTTGTTAGTAAATTTGAACTGACAAAAGATGAAATAGACAATAGGGTTAGTCCTTTAACTACTAAGGAAATTGAACATACAATTGAGAACATTTCCTGGTCTTATTCATTATTGAAATACCCTGAGCATCATGTAGAATTCTAACTATTCTAAATATCTAACATATCTTTTTATGAATGGCTAACTGGCATTTTAGAACAATCTCATAGATAGTTATTGGAGTGCAAGCAATATTCCTGGAGGGAAATATGAAAATAAATAACAAAAAAATTGTATTTTTTGATAAGATTATTCCCTTTAAAGACATTTATTCCAAAGAGGTTACCAGAGATCTACAAAATATTTGTCCCATTTTTAAAATAATTTTATAAATGTAAGCAAACTTAAGATCTAACAACAGAGGATGGATTAAATCAAGTTTATGTATATAGATATGGGATAGATGCACTGAATATTTTGTAGGCATTAACAGCCATTGTGTAGAATGTATTGACGTTCAAAAATACAAAATGTTTTTGAATGAACAAAGAAATTTACAAAAGAGCAAGTACAACATGCTCTCGATTTTGTACTTCTGCTCAGTAGAGTGCCTAGATTTTTAGGCAGAATATATGGCAGCATCTATTGTGTATTGTCAACAATAAATGTCTACCCTTTTGGCCTGCCCAAAGTTTTGACTCTTCAAATCAATGTATCTTTTCAGAACAGATTAGCACTGGGTAGTTTCTTTTCCCCATTTTCTACAGAAATCAGAGCTTTCAAAGTAAGCCTGGAACATTTTCAGGAATGGGGAGATAATAAGGACAAATGTTTTTCTAATTCTCATCCCTTTAAATGTGATCTACGTCACATTCTGTGTTGCTGTAAGTACAAAGCAGGTACTGAGTAATGAAAAGAGAGGTAGCAAAAGCAAGGAAGCAGAGGCTATTTCCTAATCTGGGCCAGGGCACATCCAGAATGAGGCACTGAGGATAAAACGGACTCATTGCAATTTTGCTAAAGATAGTCTTAAATCAGGGCCAGCCACCTACTTCACCTATGCACCTCTCCTTCACAAGCAATGCATACTTTAAACATATCAACTAATCCAGATCCTGGAAGGGACATATCTCCAGTTTGTTTAGGTTTGCTCTCATTACAGCTATTATCACTACATCAAAGAAGTAGGTGCTGTATATGAGGGATAATTAAAGGTTTTTAAAGTTAGTGGTGCTGAGCAAGAATGAGAGACTGTTGTCGTGAAAAAGATGGTAGTGAAAAAGATTGCACTACAAAACTAAAAAGAAGTCTAACTTGGTGGAGAGATTGTATTGACATTGGGGGCCCTATATCCCGAGAGACACAAAAAATAAATGATCAAAGGATTGCAAATCACTTCTTTCATAACACTTGTATTTTAGTCTAGCTGCCTATTTACCTGTCTTTTCAATGGTCTATGATTTCTTGAGTGCGTGGTCTGTGCCATCTTTGTGTAGCCACCCACGGAGCAAAGTGTCTAGCACAGAGAAGAAATGTAATAAACATAAGTTGAGAGCCCAAATTTACGAATAAGAACTAAAGGGAGATAAAGAAATAAAAATATGCCACCCAGAAGAAGTGAAAACAATTGAGTTATCCTTTATGCAGATAATAGAGACTTGAAAGTTTCAGAGCTTAAGAGTCCAAGCCCGTGCGTAGGTGTGGTATCCCAACTTCTGGGGGAAATGAACTTAAAAGCATCGATCGTCCATCCACCTCTCTAATCAAGATGTTATTGAAATCTACAAGAAGAAGCAATTTTTCATCATTGAAAATATGAATCTTCCTTATTTCTGACGTGAGAAAAATTAGATTAATTTTTTTTTTTGAGGAAGATTAGCCCTGAGCTAACTACTGCCAGTCCTCCTCTTTTTTGCTGAGGAAGCCTGGCCCCGAGCTAACATCCATGCCCATCTTCCTCTACTTTATATGTGGGACGCCTACCACAGCATGGCTTTTGTCAAGTGGTGCCGTGTCCGCACCCGGGATCCGAACCGGTGAACCCTGGGCCACTGAGAAGTGAAACATGGGAACTTAACCGCTGCACCACCAGGACAGCCCCTAGATTAATTTTATTGAGAAAAACGGAATCAACAGTTGGGTTACTAGTCAAATACTGTTCAATTTTTAAGATCACCAAAGTAGATTTAAATTCTCATGTGCCTGCAATGATTATAAAGTTCTGCATGAATACAGAAACAAATACATGATATAGGCTATTAAATTCATTCAAATTTTAAACCCTAACATTCTATGATTAGAACATAAATTCCTCATTTTAAAGATAGTTGTATAATACATGATACAAAATAGAAA
Organism: Equus quagga; assembly: GCF_021613505.1. NCBI lineage: Eukaryota > Metazoa > Chordata > Mammalia > Perissodactyla > Equidae > Equus > Equus quagga. Next base: position 84,463,993 of record NC_060268.1, on the reverse strand, counting down.
ACTAGCAACTACAGAAAGATATAGTTCAGAGATTCCAAATTAAAGTTTAATATTAACATGGAGTCACATTTGCTTACTTTAAGAACATATGCAAGGGCATGATAGTTCTATTTTGGATGTTAGAAACAAAGAATATTTTAGTGGAGAACGTATTTTCAAAAATTAAGTATATACACCCATGAGCTCATTAATATCTCTTCTAAATCTATTATCTAGGAATTATACTAAACTTTGAACTTTTAAAAAATATTTATTAATCTCAAAATATATTTTCATATAAGTAACTCAATATATATGATATTCCTTTTAATTTTTTAATTAAACATATTGGTAGTCCTCCTCTGTGCCTAACTGTCCTAAAAGTTGTGGGGATACAAAAATTAATGACAATATCATATCTGGCATATGTAATACCCTTTTTTCCTTCCATGAACAACTGTGACATCATTACATACCCTCAGCATCCTTCTCATCTCAGGACTTCAGGTAACCACTGCCACTTGGTGAGAAGTGGCACGCACGATGCAGCCAATTTGCCATTCCTGATATATGACGTCAAAGAATTCACTGCCTAGTTGACATTATATGTATTCCATGAATGTTTATGCATTTTAAGGCCATATTTTGATTAGCAAAATGTGGGCTGTATGAGTTCAGTGTAGGGAGAAACCACTGCATGTGGAAGGAGGAACAGAGTTGAATTCAGGTAACTGGTTAGAATTTAAAGGGGAAGAATATTCTAACAGAACAAAGCATTAAGAGCAAAAATTGTAGGTAGAAGATGAACGTGCTCTATATTTATCATGATGAAAAGAATTATTTTCTTTTAAAAAGTGTGCTAACGTAATTTCTGAAATCCCAAAGGAAATGCCCAGTTCTAGCTTATTTTACGGTGACTGTTACATACACCGTCCCCCATCCGTGCCTACCATGAATTTTAAACTTCGGACATGTTTCCCTTCAGCTTGTGTCTTTCCAGCTAGAATTTAAATTTTCCAGTCTATCACCTCTATCCCCTAGGGCATTTATTTGTCATTCCATGTACAAGTCGCAAGCACATGGACACTTTCTTGAAAAGAGTCAAGGACTGTGGTGACAATAACTTCTGTGCAGACTCGCATGAGTTTATGAAGAAATGCTGGTGCAGACAATCACTGTCCCAGGAAATCATCTTAGACAGCTTATTCCTTGACTTTGCCTTTCACGTATCACCCATCATTTCTCTCTTCTTTTATTCAACGAAAATTTATAGGGTGCCAACTACCCACAAGATTTTGTCCAAAACTTTGAGTTTAAAAGGTTAATAATATTAGTAAGAAATGAGCCTTGCCCTCAAGGACCAAATATCTAATGAACACAACAGATGCACAAAAAGATAATTTTTTTTTAAATAAGCAAAGTTCAGTGATACATGTATTCATAGAATGTCTTGAGAGTAATAAGAAGTGATCTATAACCTAGCTTGGTGAAGGGATAGATCACAGAAGATTTCAGTGAAGTGACAGCCAGGTGAACAGAGGGGCTTCTGATATACCTTCTTAACAAAGATGGGCATACATTGCTTATCCCACTGGACATTCACTTACGTCATTTGCTATCATTGTGACTCTGACTATAATAAACAACTGACTAAGCTTTGGCTTCTAAGCGATAGCCTACCCACATTTCAACAGTGCAATGCCGTGGCCTAAGTTTCTAGTTTTGTGTTTCTGATTCAGCATGGGGAGAACTACCCTGACCTAGGCTGTGATAGTTCGCAGATGATTCAGAAGGAATCCACTGCCCAGGGCTGAAAAAATAAAGCGATTTACCCCAGATTCGTGCTTCTCCAAGTGTTGTCCCTGGTTTTGAGCATCAACAATATCTGAGAACTTGTTAGAAATGCAAATTCTCATGCCCATCTCAGACCTACTGAATCAGAAACTCTGGGGTAGGGTCTGTGACTTAAGAAGTACTCCCGGTATTTTTGGTACACAAAGTTTGAGAATAGTTTCCCTAGACAGGAACCAGATCATACACATATCAGTGAGCATTGGTTCCCTAAAAGTAATCTGGAGTGCTCTTACCAGAAAGGGAGAGGAATGGATAAGGGTCAGCCAACAACATATGTCAAAAATATCTAAGATAGCAAGAAAGTAAGACATAATACCTAGACTGGTATTCTTTTGTGTTCAAGCTCAGAAGTCAGCTATTTAATTTTATTTGTGCATACAATGTTTGGAAAAAAATAAGAAGATAGTAACAATGTGTAGAAACTCTATTCTATTTCTTTAATGACTTTAATTAGTGAAATAGTTAAGGGAATTTAAAATAGATCTTTTAAAAATCACATGGACCTCCTTTAAATCAAAAGCTTCAATTCAGATCTTTCTACTGTATGCCATTTCTACTCTGCATTAGAATTTCTCTATGCCAAAGAAATATGAAAATCTATATTTTGCCATTGTACCATTTTAATATTCATTTTAATGACATAATATAAAATTCCACTTTACTAAGAATATCTATAGCATAAATACCCTATAATATGACATTTTAATTTCAGTAGAAAAAAACTTGTGCTCTTGCATCACTCTTAGATTGATGGATAAGAGCATCCAAATTAGGTTTTTAGTACAACCTTTGTACTACATTAGCAAAAATAAATATTAACATAAAAAATATATGATGGAAAATCTTTAGCACTATACAAAAAATTAATTCAAAATGGTATATTGATCTTTAGCCACCTAAAATAAAAAGTATTAGGCAATTCTAAATATTTCTCTAGCAAAAGCTCTCAGTATTTCATACACTTTTTTAGACAACTTAAGTAGAAAGACCTCACTAAACATTGAGGCAAATCCTGATAACTTGAATAGGAAATTAGTGCACGTGTCTACACAGAATTCCATGGTTAGAGAATAGATTCCTATAAGTGGCTTTGCAGTAAACTTCTTTCAAGATAGGTAGACAAGACACCTCTTGTATTTTGATTTCCTACTGAAAAGAGCACAAATATTCATACAAATTACTCTCATCTCTTCACACTTGTTTGGATGAATAGCAGATTGATAGGGAAGCTGAAATCCTGAGAAAAAACTCATCAATTTGGATAGGGGAATCAGGAAAAGGGGTCCATGTTATGTGAAGAACATGGGAGAAATGCTCATTACTTTTTTCTTTTATTGCTGTTTCTCCCTGTGAGTGGCAGTATAGGGGCTAAAAGTCTGAGAGAAACATTTGATTCCTAGCTAGAAAATTAAGCAAAGAGGACACGACATTAGAGAGTGCTGGGAAAATACTGAGAATGAGAGAGGAAATATTCTAATTATGTGTATGAACTCACAGAAGTCCCTGTCTTACCCCCCAAGTTGCACAAGCATGGAACATGCCCAAGAAGTGGGGCAAGCACTTGAACACTTGAGTAGCCTGAGTCCTACTTGTAATTTTGATGATACATACATGGAGACAAGCACAGTCTAGCAAAGACTTTCAAAACTAAATGGCTGTTGGAACACCTGCCCACAGAAGGTGAAACAAAATTTGTGACCTAAATCTGACTAGGTTGATTGTTAAGGAAAAATTCAAAATTCTCCTGGGGATTTTTTTTTTTTTGAGGAAGATTAGCCCTGAGCTAACTACTGCGAGTCCTCCTCTTTCTGCTGAGGAAGCCTGGCCCTGAGCTAACATAGTGCCCATCTTCCTCTACTTTATATGTGGGACGCCTACCACAGCATGGCGTGCCAAGCAGTGCCATGTCCACACCCGGGATCCAGGCCGGCGAACCCCGGGCCCCCGAGAAGCGGAACATGGAACTTAACTGCTGCACCACCGGGCCGGCCCCTCCCCTGGGGATTTTAATGGGTTCAAAAGCCTCACAACACAATATTCAGAATTCCTAGAATGTAATCAAAGTTCTTCAGCATACAAAGAATTAAGAAAATTTAATCAATCCTTAAAAGAAAAGATAATCAACAGACGTCAACTTACAAATGATATAATGTTGGAACTGTAAAACAAACACTTGTTTTTTTTTTTTATTTGAGGAAGATTAGCCCTGAGCTAATATCTGTGCCCATCTTCCTCTATTTTATATGTGGGATGCCTGCCACAGAATGGCTTGATAAGCAATGTGTAGGTCTGCACCTGGGATCTGAACCAGCAAACCCTGGCCCCCAAAGAGGAGCGTGTGGACTTAACTGCTGTGCCACCTGGGCTGGGGGCCCTAGAACAAAGACTTACTGCAGCAGTATGACTATTTTCCATAAAATAAAGATAAACACTTTAAAGTAAATGGAAAGGTAGAAATTCCCAGCAAAGAAGTAAAACCTATTTTAAAAACCCAATGGAAATATTAGAATTGCAATATAGAATATCTGAAATTAAAAAAAAAAATCGTTGTATGGGCTTAATAGCAGAATGGAGATGACAGAGTAAAGAGTCAATGAACTTGAAGGTGGATCAATAGAAATGATCCAACCTGAAAACAAAAAACTATTTGAAAAAAGGTAAGCCTCAAGTTCCTTTTGGATATTATCCAGAGTCTTAGCCCTTGTAAACCTGGAGCCCCTGAAGGAGAAGAGAAAGAGACTAGTGAAGATAAAATATGTGAGAAAATAATGGCTGAAACTCTTCCCAATCTGGTGAATCACATAAATTATAGATTCAAAAAAATTAGAGAACTCCAGATAGGAAAACATCAAAGAAAATCATGCCCAGACACATCATAGTAAGACTTCTGAAAACTAAAGATGAGGAAAAAAAAATGTGAAATCAGGCTGAGAAAAATGATATATTACATAAGGGGAACAATTGCTGTGGACTTAACATGAAGGCCAGAAGACAGCGGGATGTCTCTAACTCATTCTCTCCCCTACATCCCATAAAAAGGAACCACCAATGCAGATTTCTATATCCAGTGAAAATATCTTCTACGGATAATAGCAAAAAAAAAAAGGTGTTCTCACATGAAGAAAGACTAAGAGAATTAATTAACAGGAGATCTATTCTAAAAGAAATGCTAATGGCAATTCTTCAGACTGAAGAGAAATAATACTGTGAGGAAACTTATAACTTCAAGAATAAAAGAGGAGCAACAAAAATGTAAATTTCTGGGAAATATAATAAATTATTTTTTCTCCTCTTAAGCCTTTAAAATATGTATGACTGATAAAAGCAAAAACTATAACATTGTTCAAGGGGTGGTCAATACACTGAGATGTAATAAATGTGATAACTACAATACGAGACAAAAGAAAGCAAAGGAGCTTATAAGTTTGTAACTCCTCTATGTAAATTGCGAAAAGTAAAAATCTGTAGAAAAACCATTAAAATACACAAAGTGCTCAAAAGGAACTATACAAATTAAAATGAAGTTCTAAGAATACTCACGTTGTCCAAAAGAAGGTAGAAAATGGGAAATAGGAACAAAAACCAGAGTGAAAAAACACCAAAACAATAAGATGGTGGACCTATCGCCAACGATTTCAATAATAATATTACATGGAAGGTGCTATACAACCAATTAACAGACAGAAATTGCTGTATTAGATTTAAAAAACAAACTATGTTGTTTAAAAGAAACTCGCTTTAAATATAATGATAGAGATAGGTTAAAAGTAAAAGGATGAAAAAAAGATATAAAATGCAAACACTAATGTAAATGAAGCTCTTGTGGATATATTAATATTAGCTGTTCCTTATAAAGTTGAATATAAATTTACTATATCTCACTGTTAGATATTCACCCAAGTAAAAATTTATACATATTCAAATACTTTCACATGAATATTATAGATTTGTTTGTAATGCCTTAAATTGGAAGAGACCCACATGCCCCTCAAGTGGGTAATAGATGAACTGTGGTACATCCATGAAATGGAATACTGCTCAACAATAAAAATGAATAAACTATTGAAACTTGCAACAACATGGGATAGTCTGAGACGTGTTATGTAAGAGAAGCCAGACTCAAAGGGCTACTGATATATGATTATATTTATATGACCTCAAAAAGATAAAACTCTAGGAATGGAGGGCAAATTTTTAGAGGTTAATTGTGGAAAGTGAGGGTAAATTGAGCACAAAGAGAGAGAGAAATTTGGAGAGATTGTTATGAACAGTTCTGTATCTTGATTGTGGTGGTAGTGGAGCGATGTTAGATTAATCAAATCTCATGGAACTGCATACTAATGGGAAATTTCTTTGTAGGTAAACTAAAAATAAATTTAAAAAAAAATGAGGAAGACCATTGATATGGAGGGAAAATCCAGGTTTGATAGAAAAAAGAAAGAACAGAACATAAGAAAGAAAATTCAAATATTCTATAACATAATAAAAGCAATTTGTCTTTAAAAAGTAAGAATTGTATATGCATATTCAAGAGAATATCAGTAAAAATCTATTTAAAATGATTACATAAATATATATAAATATCAGATTGCTTGTACAAAGTGGTCCTACCTTGTTCTTTTTCAAATTTTATGAGATAATATCTTCCTTTCAATTGGGAGTGTGTAGATCATTTTTGTTTAATGCAATTATTGATATAGCTGGATTTTAATCTACCATCTTGTTAGTTTTTTACTTGTCCCATCTGTGCTTTGTTCCTTTTTTCTTTTCCTGACTTCAGTTGAGTTAATTATTTTTTATAATTCCATTTTATTTCCCTTGTTGTTATATTAGTTATATGTAAAAATATTTTAGGTGTTGCTTTAGCATTTAGAATATACATTTTTAACTTATCACAATTCACATGCAAATAATATCCCAATTCACATATGATATAAGATTCTTACAGTAGTGTACTCCATTATCTCCCTCTCATTCTTTATACTTTTTGGTCATATATTTTATTTTAACGTGTTTTAAACCCCACAATATGCTGTTACCATTTTGCTTTAGATGATTAACATTATTATATGGATGTGTATATATAGATTATTAACTATCTATGCATATATTTGTATATATATCTTCATTTATATCATTTCTGGCATTTTTTTAACAGATCAAATTTCCATCTGATGTCTTTTGTCTAAAGAACTTTCTTCAACATATCTTGTAGTTCAGACTTCTTGCAATGAATTTTCTTAGCTTTTCCTGGTCTAAAAAAAGTGTTTAGTTTGCCTTCATTTTTTAAAGATATTTTACTGGATACAGAATTTTAGTTTTTGTTTTGTTTCAGTTTTTAGTACTTTAAAGATGTTGCTCCATTGTCTTATACCTTGCACAATGGATGATACTAAGTCTGCTGTAATGTGTATTCATGTTCCTCTGATTATACTGTTTATTTTATCTCTAGTTTGCTAAGATTTTCACTTTCTTTTTAGCAATTTGATTATGAAATAGCTATGTTTTTCTTTTTTCCATTCTGTATTTATCCTGGTTGGGGTTTTCTAGGATTCCTCAATCTGTGATTTGGATTCCTTCTTTAAATTTAGAAACTTCTCCACTATTCAAATATTTTCTGTGCTCAAAATTTCTTTCATTTTTCTTTTCAATTACATGTATGCTAGACTATCTGATATTTTCTTACTGCTTTTGGATATTCTGGGTTTTTTCCCCACTCTATTTTCTCTCGTGTTCCTGTTAGATAATTTCTATCAAACTATATTAACTTAACTAATAGATGTGTCTAGTTAGCCGATATCAAGTTACCTTATCAAAATAATTCTTCATATCTGACTTTTTTTATTTCTAGCATTTCCATTTGGCTTTAAATAGTATTCATATATCTGCTAAAATACCTCATCTCTTTATTCACATTGTCAAACTTATACTAGATCCTTTAACATATTATTCATAACTATTTTAAAGTTGCTATTATCTCTAGGCCTATTTCTGTTAGCTGCTTTATCTTTGGAAAATAGTGTATTATATTTCCCTTGCTTTATTTGGTTGTCTCATATTTTTTATTGAATAGCAGACCTTTAGTAAATAAAAAATGTGGATACTGAAGTAAATAGCATTCTGGACCATAATTAGGCACAGCTTTTCTCTGGCTATTAGTGTGAGATGTTGAGTCAATCTAGTACAACAGTAAGCTGAGTTTTGGGTTTTGTTTTTATAGTTACTTTCAAAGCGCTACAGATTTCAATGTCCTACGGTTGTGGAATGCTATTACTTTGTGTTTAATAAAGGGCATGGGGTGAAATAAGTTTTTCTCAGTGTTCAAGCTCCACTCTAACCTTTATTAGTTCCTGCCAAAAATTGCCACAGAGGGATCTCTCCAAGTTCTTGCCCCTCCTCTGGTGGTAAACTGCTATTGCCTGTTACTCAATGTGGGGGCAAGAGGGTGATTCTTGATCCTCTTGTTCTAGTCTCAGTCTTATGCATGGCCTAAGTGCCTTGAGAGTGAGCCTTTCTCTACATTCCTGCCTCTCTTCCCATGGCAACCAAATTCTGCCTTTTCCCCTTGGAGGGTCTTAAGCAGGAGAGTATCCTGTTCATATCCTGGAGTATCCAAACTCTAAGTATTATTTGTACATAGTCCTGGGCTCAAGGTGGTTCCCTGTCCTTTTCTTAAGAAAATATGGCTTTTGCTTCTACTTTTCTTCCAGAATCAATATCTTTACCCTGGGTGGGTGGGAAGATTTACTGTCTCTTACACAGGCTTAAAAATTTTGGTCTACATTAGAGAACGGTTCAAGGAATTGAAAGGGATTTTGGACCTTCTACCAGTAACAGTCATTAACCCAAGTGTGCCAATGAATGGATCCTTTCCAGTTTCTTGTCCTAACACTGTATTTCTTATGAACACGTACTATAGGCAGATAAAAAAGAGCTTGTGAGTGAGTGCAGACTCCCCAGGTATCTGGTGTGCCTATTTATTCTAAACTGACACATTGGGCCATTCTTAATCTTTAATAATTCATTAAAATTTCATTGGCTTTCTTTTTATTTGCTTTATAGTGGCCACTTCTTCCACCTATGCTCAGCCAAAGGTAAAAGGATTTTTGTGCGCTATGTCTCTTTGGAGGGTCTTTACTGTTTGGAATTCAATTCACTTGTTTGTCTGATGACATCAGCTCTCTAACAGGGTCAAGAAAAGCTGTGATTTTGTAGAATTTTCCAGCTATTTCTTATTATTAAGATGGAGTAAATTTCTCCTGTGGCTTTCTATATCTACCCCAAATTACTTTTGAATCTTTTTACTTCCCTTCTTGGAAACTACACAGAAAAAAAAAAATAACATCAAAAAACTTAAAAATGCAAACTTCATTTTTAAGTGTGTGTGAATTTGCAGATAGAGAAATTGCACACACTACAGATCTAGATAGTTCTCTCTCTCTCAGTCCAAAACAAATCAAATAAGCAAAAGTAAGACAGCTTATGTCATAAAAAAGAAGAAGAAAATACTCAGGGACTCTAATAGATCAAGAAAGTATAAAAATGAAACTCAATGTGTGAATTTTTATTGTAAAATGCTATACCAGTCATTTTGGAGACAGAGAAAATTGAATATGGTCTGCATATTAAATTATATTGCTAACACTGTTGGTTTAGTTCCTGCTACTTTTGTCAGTTGTCACAAGGCTATCATGCTTATTTAAGGAGAATTTACTTATTTTGGGGAAATGCATCCTAAATTATTTAGGGATGAATGTATTATGATATCTATGACTTATTTTCAAACATTTCAGCCTGACCCAATTGTATATAGAGAAAACAAATGTGAAAAAATTAGAACAGTTGGTGAATCTATATGAAGGGTATTGAGGTGGTTTTTGAACAAATCTTTACAATTTACATAGGTTTAAACTTGTTTGAAAAAAATGTTTGGTGTATATTTTTTCTAATATTTATTTGTAGACCCGTTGCTAGAATCTGTTATAATTAATATGAATAATTTCTAAAAAAAAATAAAATTGCTTATTATGCTTATTAAAATTAGTAATGTGTAAAGGAGAAATATCAGAAGCTCTATGATTTAGTCCAAAAGAAAAATAATGACCTGTAGAAGCATAACTTGGGAGAAACATTGTTTAAAGAGATTATGGGTGGAAGTGCAGGGTTTAGTACAGGGTGTCAGGAACTTCCATTTGAATTAACACTTAGATGTTTTGCTGAAAAACCCATAAGCAAAAGACAGGAAAGAAAAGTTAGTATAATTATTGGTTATAGTTCTCTTTTTTTTCCCTTAAGATTTATGACAACTGAGGCAAAAACTAGAAATTTGCGTGCCACATAGTCATGGTTAAAAGAAATTATATGCAGAGTCTAACAAATACATGCTAAACTCTGAAAGGGCTATGGTAGGAACTTCTATTTTGTGGAATAGTTTTGTTCTGTGTAACCTTGAAGTGAAGGCAGATAAAGCACCTCTGGGAAAAATAATCTTACCACATCATTACCCTACTTAAAATCATCAGTGACTCTATATTGCCAGGATAAAATATACATCCTGGAGATTGCCTAACAATTTCCATATTCTGCTCCCTTTCTACCTTTCACCTTTTTTTCTACCTTTCACCTTCTGTTCTACTGATTCTCCCAACAGTACTAAATGACTTTCACTACTTTAAACAAGCCAGACTCTCACAAACTTCTGGAGTGCTGCATGGATTTCTTTTTTAATGTCATTGACTACCTTGTTTAGATGGCTGTCCTTCTCAGCTGTGCTGAATCACAGTCATCTCTTTCTTAAAGCTTTCCATGACTCTCCCCTCAGTAGGATGATCGCTTCCCACTCAGAATATTCTACATATTTCTCTCAATATTTTGGTAATTACATTGAAATTATTTGGATACATCTCTCCCCCAGCTCACAAATAAGGGTGATGCCTTATTTGTTTTTCTCTCATTAATATCTGATGTAGTGAGATGTTGACTCTGAAATCAACGTGTGCCTACTTGCTAAATCATCTTGTGAACCCCACATATAATAGTGAATGATGACTTGTGAGCTAAGGCAGAGTGAAGAAACAAAGCCAAAAGTGATTTTTGTCAGGATGGGAAAGAATGATCATTCTCCTGACAAATACAGCACTTGTCTTTTGGGATTCCAAATCTGATTCCTTACAGAGGGACTCAATTCATTGAAAAAGATAATCCTCTGAGTCACCGAAACAAACAAAGTCATTTCTTTTTTATCTACATAATATCAAAAGCTACGGAAATATGAATGAGAACGTCATTGTAAACTTTATGATGTATCTAAATAGCCAAAAAACTGCTATTTAATATAAAGTAACAATTTATAACATTATATATGTTGCTAAGCTCCTCTTCAATGCATACAGTAGTTCTCTAAAACCTCACAAGTTAAAGTGTAGTCCTAAGTGCAACTTCAGCATTACCTAGGAGCTTGTTAGGAATGCAAATTCTAGGACCCCACCCCAGACCTGCTGATTCAGAACATGCATTTAACAAGATCACTAGGAGACCATATACATATTAAAGTTTGAAAAACACTATCCTAAAAGATAGCTAGGATATCAAGAAGAAAACCATAGTTTGACTTAAAATCTCTGTGAAAGAGAAAAATTTTGTTTTTACCTTGGTGGTGTCAACTCAGCGGCAGTGGCACACATTCCTAATGCACGAGACTGCTGATAGCATTTGTATCCATCTTGTATCTGTGTTATCAGACACCCACACTTGTTTGCATCTGCTGTTCACAGATAAAGTTAGCATTTTTGAAATGAGTAGCTATATCAACCTGTTTGTGCTCAAATAATCACCCGGTGTTTATTTTCTTTCTGTAAAAGAATGTTCATGTGTCCACACACTCCTACTTGACTACAGAATTCATTCATTTTTTTTTTAAATTCAAAGACAAAAAACAGAAATGTACATTTTTTGGACTACACTGAGTTTAAGAGATTAAAAATTAATAGTAAAGAAATGGCTCAGGTAAAACTTGTTTCCTTGTTAATTCCTTTTCACAACTGTGCTTTCTGAAACTGTCTTTAGTTTCTCTTTTCAGCTGTAATTTGAAATGCAAATAATAAAGTTATTTAAATTCCTACTGATTATTCTGGGATTTTACAAAAAAGGAAGAAAGCATCTTTTGCTGAAAGAAATGCTTGAAATGTAATGACCTATTTAGAAGGGAAAAGGTATATTGAAGAGAGTTATAAAAACAGAACATTTTCTGCATTTGAAAAACCTATGATTTGACACTTTTTGTTTGTCTTTCAAAATAAATAATACTTTGATTAGCCAAGGATTTTGGTAGCTTACGTATAGCTACATTCTCCCACAGGTTAACAGCCAAAACCTTTAGCAGAAGTACACAGACAGCATTACTCATCCGCCATCTTTGCTTTTTTTCCCCAAGTAATTTTATTGGGATTATAATGGTTTATAACATTGTGTAATTTCAGATGTACATTACTGCTTATCAATGCCTGAATACACCTCATCGTGCTCATCCCCAGTAGTCTAATTTTTATCCGTCACCATACATATGTGCCCCTTTATCCCTTTCACCCACCTCACCAACTCCCTTCCCCTCTGGTAACCACTAATCTGTCCTCTTTATCCATGTGTGTGTTGAACTAAAAAACTTCTGCAAAGCAAAGGAAACCATGAACAAAACAGAAAGACAACAAAATATTTGCAAAGCACTTATCAGACAGGGGGTTGATCTCCAAAATATAAAAAGAACTCATACAACTCAACAACAACAAAAACAAAAACAACCTAATCAAAAAACGGGCAGAGGATATGAACAGATATCTTTCTGAGGAAGATATACAGATGGCTAATAGACACATGAAACAATGCTCAACATCACTAACTTAGGGAAATGCAAATCAAAACTACAATGAGATACCACCTTACACCAGTCAGATTGGCAATAATTACCAAGACAAAAAACAACAAATGTTAGAGAGGATGTGGAGAAAAGGGAACGCTCATACATTGCTGGTGGGAATGCAAACTGGTGCAGACACTATGGAAAACAGCATGGAGATTTCTCAAAAAAATAAAAATAGGAATACCATACAATCCAGCTGTCCCACTACTGGGTATTTATGCAAAGAAGTTGAAATCGATGATCCAAAGAGATTTATGCACCCCTATGTTCATTGCAGCATTATTCACAATAGCCAAGACATGGAAGCAACCCAAGTGTCCATCTATTGATGAATGGATAAAGAAGATGTGGTACATATGTATATAATGGAATACTACTCAGCCATAAAAAAGACAAAATCATCCCATTTGGAACAACTTGGATGGACCTTGAAGGTATGATGTAAGTGTAATAAGCCACACAGAGAAAGACAAATACTGCACGATTTCACTTATCTTTGCTGTCTTAGAGTTGTGACGAGTTGGTCTAAACACGCACAATATGTGTCTTTTGAGGGCTATGGATCCAGAGTTCTATTGGCTCTGTCTTGAAGAAGGCTTTCAGGGATTACACAACAGTTCACTTACACAGGTTTTCTGGAAGAATTATAACAAATGGCAAAATAATTACACCTGCAATCTATTTAGACACAATAAGAGAAGCCATTGTTCACTTACACATGTTTTCTGGAAGAATTATAACAAATGGCAAAATAATTACACCTGCAATCTATTTAGACACAATCAGAGAAGCCATTGTTCATATCTATTAGAAAGATAAAATTTAGTATGGGGATGAAAACATTTTCAAATATTTTATTTAGTTAGCATTATAGTAAACACATTTCAGACAGCACACTTTCATAAATAAATTTTTAAAATCTTTAATGAACAGAAAGTTGACTAGCTTTGAATTTTCCCACTGATCTAATTCAAAACCTCAGAGGGAGATCATTACTCCTAAATGCTTACCAGTGTAATACATCCACTCACTTAAATCAATTCAATTGAATCTAGATGTTTCAACTGATTTGGGAGTAGAGTTTAGGGAGATTACCATTTGTGTTTTTGTTTTTTGAACATCATAGTGTACTATATTTAAAATAGGAGTAGGGTAAGTCCAAAATATGAAAATGAGGATTTATTCATTTGGGTTCTATATGAAATGTGAAGATTCTCTCAAATTTTTCTTCTAAAAAGTCTTTGTTGTTCTGACCCAAAATGCTAGCTTGGTTGTAATGATTCCCAGGATTTAGAAGCTTGCTTATGGAATGAAAATGGGCAATGGCTCAAGGTAAGAAGAAATTGGGGAGTCATAAATTTAAATAATGCTTTGCTAATATACAAATTTACACATAATATTTTCAAAAGATATCTAAAGAATGAAAGATTTCCCATCCCTCACATTAGAGCTAATTCAAAAGATTAAGGAATGTCCATCTCTGTGCAGGAATGCAACTCCACTGTAGAGTCTCTGAAGACGTGGTTATTTAGAAGAGTTGTAGCTAGTTTGTTCATATAGAACAACCACTAATAAAAATGTGAGTTGTAGAAACAAAAGTTAAAATGAATCTCAGCTCTGCCCCCTTTCTAGCTTTTGATTTGGGGTTTATTTCTTAACAAGTAGCTCGCTTTTAAAAAGGAACTTAATTTTCAAATATAACAACTTCCTATTTCTACCCACTAGATATGGGGGCAGTTGGAACCAGTCAGGGATAAACCAGGAAAAATGCCATTTCAGAAACCAGTCCTTACCAATGACTCTAGTCTCTCATAATACCGGATATTGTCACTCTGTGATGTGTAGGGTCTGCTCACTTGTAGTTACTGTACTAAGATATTGTTTGAATTGATGGATTTAATTATGTCTTTTAAAACTAGGAATTATTGAATCACACATTGAGTTAAATTATTATTTTTCAATTATTAAATAGTGAAACTTAAGTATTTCAACTAATTACTTAGAGTAATGGAGTTGTATTCTTGGTTTTAACAATCGGCCACTGCCCCTTTACCAGGAGGTGATGCCATAAATCTCAGCATCCTCATCCTCTCTTACTTTTGTCCATTGAGTTGCTTTGTTTAATGGTTTGTAGCACATTTACGTTTCTTCTGCATTTATAAGATTTCCAGTCACTATGTTCCAATGGCTGTGCTACCCTGATGGCCAAGTTCCCCATTTTGGATGCTGCTTTTCTCAGTGTTGCTGTTGCTCTTTGGACAATATTCATTTGTTTCATTTTTTGTTCATTTCCCTCTGAATACTGATGCATTTAATTTGAATGTGTTGTGTTCAAGTACACACTGGATTTCCTTTCAAAGCTTTATTCTCTCTTTTGTGAGCTAGGCCTGAGGACATGTTCTGGGTCACTCAAGAATCTGAGTTATCTCATCTGGCATCTGTTTACAGGATCAATAATCTAATTGGTCTCATCATTTTATTCCTAAAGAGACTGTACTTTCAAGGTAGCCTGGTTTTTTCAATCTTATCCTTTCAAAAACAATTTCTTGGGGCTGACCCATTGATATAGCTGTTAAGTTCGCACACTCCGCTTTGGCGGCCCGGGGTTTGCAGGTTTGGATCTGGGGTGCAGACCTCGCACCATTTGTCAAGCCATGTGGTGGCAGCATTCCACATAAAATAGAGGAAGATTGGCACAGATGTTAGCTCAGGAGTGAACTTCCTCACTAAAAAAGAAAAAAAATTCTTGAGCACTTTTTTGTTTAAATTCAAGTCTTAGATACTGGAATGAGAGAGTGGATGAATAAGTAAAATAGAAGTAGAATATGTCTTTAAGGTGCTTACAGTCTAAAATGGGACTAAAATATACCTCAGTATACACTCCAATGTCTTTAGAAATGTATTCAGTAAATAAAATTAAAAAGTGAACTAGGAGGGGATAGAATATATTTGGGGAATAGTAGGTGATCTGGTTTTGATTTAGTTGTAAATAAAGGAGAGAAAAATCAAATTTGGAAAAGCAATTTATATCACTTCTACTCTTTTAAGTGTGTTCTTGAATCATGACCTTTTGTAAGCCTGAATGTGGTCTGAGTTTTGAAACATTCCATATGAACTTGAAAAGAATGTGTGTTCTGTTGTTGGGTGGAGTATTCTATAAATGTCAATTAGATCAAGTTGATTGATAGTGCTGTTCAAGTCATCTATATCCTTATTCACTATCTGCCAACTTGATCTCTCAATTACTGACAGAGGAATATTCAGGTCTCCAATTATACTAGGGTATTGTTTATTTCTCCTTTCAGTCCTATTGGTTTTTGTCTTACGCATTTTAACGTTCTGTTGTTAGGTGCATATGTGTTCAGTATTGGCCCCTTTATCATATAATGCTGCTCTATATCCTTGATAATCTTCCTTGTTATGAAGTCTGAAGTTATTATATCTACTGTAGCTTTCTTTTTATTTTTTTTGAGGAAGATTAGCCCTGAGCTAGCTACTGCCAATCCTCCTCTTTTTGCTGAGGAAGACTGGCCCTGAGCTAACATCCATGCCCATCTTCCTCTACTTTGTATGTGGGACGCCTACCACAGCATGGCTTTTTGCCAAGCAGTGCCATGTCCACACCTGAGATCCGAACCGGCAGACCCCGGGCCACCGAAGTGGAACATGCACACTGGGCCAGCCCTACCCTAGCTTTCTTTTAATTAGTGTTAGCATAATATATCTTTCTCCACCCCTTTAACTTTAACATTACTGAATACAAATTGCCAGTCTAAATATTTAAATATAAATATTTAAAGTGGGTTTCTTGTAGGCAACAGATAGTTTGATTTTTTTTAATCCACTCCGACAATTCAATGCTGTGTTTAGACCATTCATATTCAGAGAGAGTATTGATATGATTGGAAAAATATCTACTGTATTTCTGTTTTCTATTTGTTGAATTAGTTCTTTGTTTCTCCCCCGCCCCTTTCTGCTTCCTTTGTGTGTGTGTGCGTGTGTGTGTAAGGAAGATGGTGCCTGAGCTAACATCTGTGCCAATCTTCCTCTGCTTTGTATATGGGAGGTTTGATGAGCAATGTGTAAATCCATGCTCTGGATCCAAACCTGCAAACTCTGTGTCACTGAAGCAGAGTGTGCAAACTTAACCACTATGCCACAGGGCTGGCCCCTGCTTTCTCTAGTTTTAATCAAACAATTTATATTATTTCATTTTATCATATATTTACGCTTTTCTTTTTAAATTAGTGATCACTCTAGAGTTTATAATGCACATTTTAGAATAATCTATGTTTACCTTCAAATAATACAATACCACTTCATGTGTTGTACAGGTACCTTATAACAGAGTATTCCCAATTTTTCTTTCTTATTCCTTGGGATATTGATGTCATTCATTTCACTTATACACGTACTAGAATCACTCACTGAATTGTTACTAGTATCGCTTTAGCATAAATTTAGCATTTAATTATTTTTGATCAATTAAAATAATACTAATAATAATTTATTCCTTCTCCTGCTCTTTTCCTTTTTTTATATAGATCTAAATTCCTAACCTATATGGTTTCTCATCTGCCTAAAAATTTATTTTAACATTTCTTACAGAGAAGGTGTGCTCACAATGAATTTCTTCAGTGTTTGTTTGTCTGAGAAAGTCTTTATTTCCCCTTCATTTTGGAATATCTTTATTCCTCTATAGGTGAGGTGTTTTTCCCTACTGAGGCTTCCTTCAAGATTTTCTCTATGTATCTAATTATCTGTAGTTTAAATATAATATGCTTCTGTGTGTGTGTGTTTGATATTTATCTTGCTTGGTGTTTGCTGAGCATCTAGATCTTGTGTTTGCTAAGCATCTGGATCTGTGGTTTGGTATCTGTCATTAATCTTAGAAAGACCTCAGTCATTACTACTTCAAATACTTCTGCTTTGTTCTTTCTTTTCTATCCTTCTGGTATTCCAGTTAATTATCTTTTGATATTGTCCCTCAGTTCTTAAATCTTCTGTTCTTTTTTAATTATTTTTTCTCTTTACTTTTCTGTTTGGGAAGTTTCTACTGCAATATCTGTAAGTGCATTAATTATTTCCTTAGCCATGTCAAATCTACTAATGAGTCTGTTAAAGGGATTTCTCATGTCCATTACAGTGTTTTTGACTCCTAGCATTTCCTTTTTATTCTTTCTTAGAGTGTCTATCTCTGTGTTCTTGTTTGGTTTGGTTTTGTTTTCAGGGTTTTTTTTTTCTTTTCATGTCATCTACATTTTTCATTAGGGCCCTTAACCTATGAAGCATAGTTATTTTAAATTTCCTGTCTAAAAATTCCCACATCTGGGTCATAACTGAGTCTGTTCTGAGGATTTTTTTCAGTCTATTTTATCTTGCCTTGAGCATGCCTTATCATTTTTGCTTCAAAGCTTCACATATTGTATCAGGGAGACAGGAACTAAGGTAAACAGACCTTTAGTGTGAGGATTTACATTAATCTGCCTGAGAATAGGGCTTGTATAATGTTTTCTGTAGCTATAGGTACCAGAGGTTTCATATTCTTCTAGTCCTTGCTTTCGTCTTCCCTCTTGACATTTGGACCTTCCTATGTACTGCTCCTTAGAGTTTGTGACTTGCAGCTCTTTAAGCTGCAATCCACTGTTATTATCCTGGAGCCCTGTTGGTGTGGTGGTAGGATGCAGAAAAGTGGAATGTTCTATAATTTTCTGATTTAAGTCCCCTGTTCACTATAATTTTCCCCCCTTGAGTCAAACAGGAAGACTGTATGAGGCTGAAGTGGAGTGGAATTCCCTTCTTCCAGCTCGAATAAGTTTTCAGAACTGCACTCTGACAAAGTCCTTTGCCCCAGAGAGCAAGTCTTTGTTATGGGGAAGGCTCTGGACATGTTTCACAAGGTGTACTCTTCCCTTTCTTCTGCCAGAGATGTGGGTGGGGGGTCTTTCTTGGGATCCTCACAGGATTTCTCAAAAGAAATCTTGGAAAAAGAGTAGCGGCCCTCTAAGACTTCAGCCTCCAGGTGTTTTTCCTTCTCACACTAACTGACACTTCCACCTCCAGCAATTCATCAGCATTACCATTTTGGTGTTCATGCCAGTGTATGGCCCTAGAGGCTTCTGCTCCTGGCAAACAGCTCTCCCTTGCTGTATCTCTCTAGATGTCTCTGTATCTTCAGATTTCAGGGTGGTAGTTTGCCTTGCTACATCAGTTCTCGGGGGGTCTAAGAAAAGTTGTTGATTTTCAGCTTGTCCAGGTTTTTCTTGTTGTGAGGATGGGAGTGAGTCTTTCCAAGCTTTCTACATATCAGAGCTAAAAGCAGAAGTCCTTAGAAAAGAAGTCTGGAGCCAAAATATGGAAGGGCTTATTTGAGAATTTTGGATTTGAGAACCAATGAAGGTTTGAAACAGAGTTCTTACATCCCAAGTATATGCTAAAGGAAATATTAATTTTTAGTTGTGCTAAAGTAGGCTGAGGTCAGAGGAGATGCTGGGAGGTAAGACCAACTGAAAACTTATGGAGGTCTCTGCAGTAAGTGCTGAGAACTTAAGCATGTGTAGCAAGAGTAGAAATAGAGAGAAAAAGATGAGTGTAAGAAGGACTGCAAAGGCAGAACAGGCTCTGTTTGCAACTCATGGCATGTGGAGGAAGAGAAAGGAGAGGGAATAACCAGTGATGATCTAATGATTTCAAGGCAGTGGTGAAGCAAGTGACTTTCACAGATATGAGGCGCAGAAAAGGAGGCAGAAGCTTAAAAGGGACATGATGGTCTTGCCAGGCTAGAGAAACACCCATTTAGAAAAGTTCATCACGTAGTTAAATTCAAACAACTCACTAAAAATACGACAGCTGGAGATTTATATTTGGGAGTCAGCCACACAGAGTCTCTAGTTGAAATTTTGTGGCTGACTGCCTTAGTGGATAATGACATTTAAAAATATTTCATTGAACAATATTTATTAATCACCTACTGACAATGAGAGTTTAGGCAAGTATAGTTTGCTCTCTTTCTTGTTCATTCATAGGCAAAAGAGATTTAAAACAGGATACAATTAGCTGTCAATGAATAAAGTGT
This sequence comes from Equus quagga, assembly GCF_021613505.1. Lineage (NCBI taxonomy): Eukaryota > Metazoa > Chordata > Mammalia > Perissodactyla > Equidae > Equus > Equus quagga. The sequence continues at coordinate 84,444,170 of NC_060268.1, read as the reverse complement.
TATATAACAGATGCATTTAATGTGGTCCACATTTTTAATGGACCTCCAATGGTGTCACATTTATCAGGCTCAAATCTATAGCCAGAGGTATTAGGAAAGTATAAATTTATGGACACAATTCATTGGACATGAAGTTGACCATAACACATGGCTATTTTCATCCTGACATCACTAATGATAGAATTGAAATGCGCTTGGATCTTACTAGAAACATCAAAGAAATTCCCATATAATTGATACTCATAAATACTTTATCCAGGAAAGATTTCTTTTAAATTAGTATATTTTGATACATTCAAATTCTGTAAACAAACAAACATAAAAACTCTAATAATAGTGATTAGGAAACAGGCGTAAGTATATAGGGGAACAATTTCTAACGTTATAGCTGTATACGTAGGGGAATTCAGCATTAGTTCTAAAGAAGAAACTAAAATATTAAACACACTGATGCTATTGTGTTTAAGCCCACACATTAATTTGAAAAATCTAAGAAAAAATTTGGTGAACCCATGATTATTAACCAACTATTTTCAATTCCATTGACTTCTGAATGAATAACATTGTGTCCTCATGTATTTGAGTGAGTCAAATTACCCAGGATTTTAGCCCGACGTCAATTTATAAATAGACAAATCCCCAAAGATACATCACCCAGCATGGCTCTGTTCTATTTCTGCAAGTTCCTGCTTATCAGGTTTATAATTAGCCCCTGGATTCTCTCTAAAGCCATTTTGACTTTGCGTGTCCAGAGTCCTTTCGGGTTTTGGAGATGTGTAGGTGTTGTCATGTAGAAGATGAACTGCTTCCCTTGGAGTGGTACAACACATTTGTGTACAAACTGACGCAGCCATAAGTCACAGGCGCTAACCTGGGTGCTCTTGAAGAAAAGTTCCAAGTTCAAATCATTCGAGGTGGGATGCAAAGGCATAGCACTGCAGACATTTTCATAGGATGTTATGACTTCTATGCACTGGCAGCCCATATATAATTATTATAGATTTATATTTTCAAAGTAAATAGCCTTCTATAAAAATGCATTTACAGTTATAATTCATTTTTAAGTAGTTCTTGAGTTAGTGAGGTGTCCTGTGCACTCAAGGATTTCAATGAAGCTTCAGGCTAATCAGAACTCACTCACTGTTGGACTGGAAAATGAAGGAAAGGAAACTTATGCCCATCTGGAAAATGGTAGAAGGTACTATAGCTGAGGCAAAGGAACTTTCCATTGAACGACAGCTGGTTCTACATGGCATAAAGCTGAAGAACGAACTTTTCTACTGTGGCATGGGTAGCTGGATGAGATTACACATGTTACATGGCACCTAAATTTTCCAGATTAGTTCTCCATATTGATCAAATAAATGAAACACTTGTTTTCCACTTCACTTCGTATTATGTATACAAGGTACAAATATATTATAAAAGTCAGTTGAAAGCAGGAGAGAGTTAGACAGGCTCATATGTTTCCTAACACTAGCACAAACCCTTTAAAGAGTGAGAACAGATTGCATGCTGTTAGATGTGCAATATTTTAAGTTACACGTATTAGTGATGTCTAAGACTCTACGTACAGCTACTGAATGAGTTTCATATGAAAATATGTGAACGCCTGTCTGAGTCATAAGTTCATTACTGTTCAGTTTACTGGATTGAGGATCTGGTAAGGTCTCAAAATAATTAGTCTGTTTGATCCACTTGGCCGTGAAAAACACCATATACTTCCCTAAATGATGTCTGTATAAGGCAAACTTTTGCAAATATAATATTTCCTTGTTTCAAACATGTTTGAAAGGAACATGCGAGGAGGTTAAGTGGAACATTGGATTAAAATGTAATTGGGAGCAATATGGATCATACAAATAATCGGTTTTAATATAGCAAATTTTTTTTGTTTTGTTTTGGTGAGGAAGATTGGCCCTGAACTAAAATCTGTTGCCAAGCTTCCTCTTTTTGCTTGAGGAAGATTGGCCCTGAGCTAACATCTGTGCCAATATTCCTCTATTTTGTGTCTGGGATGCTGCCAGACACATCAAGCTGGGATGCTTGATGAGCATTGTTTATGTCCGTGCCCAGGATCTGAACCTGCAAACCCCAGGCTGCCTAAGCAGAGTGTGTGAACTTAACCACTAGGCCACTGAGCCAGACTCATAGCAAATATTTTTTAAGAAGCACTTATGCATTGTTTCCTCTTGGTTATAAAAATATATGCTAACATTTGAGTACTTCGAAAATCTAGGAAAAAAACTAGAAAGCACAAAATAAAAATCACTCGAAATATTCCAGTCAAATGAATCACTTTTTACCATCTTGGTTCATATTCTCCCTATATCTTTTCAAGCACTTTAAACAGAACAACAATGGTCATTGAGTTTGCTTTTTTCCTAAAATATTAATTTCTTATTTACATAATGACATTTTTATATTATTAACATAACTACCATTTCTACCTAAATACAAAAAGTGAGTTAGAAATTTGACCAAAATGTCACTTTTTGGCTTCAGTTTTCTGATCTAATCAGAGTGACTCTGATTTCCCTGACCCAAAATAATTGGGTTGTTATCTTGATGGTCAACTTCACCTTGCATATTTGAAATATATATTGAAGATATTCTTAAACGATCCCACATAACCATCCACAGTTAACTGAGAGAGGAAATATACTATTTGAATAAAGGATAAATGCTCACTGAGTAGTGCTGCAAAGAGGATAGATATTGCTTTTGCAATGTCTAGCAGAGAATCCTGAGCTCTTGTCTAAGGATGCACAGGGAATTGGAATTTCTCTGTTTTAAGGTATGTTACAGCCACTGTTCGTTCTCATTTTGCCTTCCTTCACCTCAAAATACACGTCGACTCATATGAAAATATTCATGTGAGTTAACCTCCTTTTTTTCATTGCAGCCTCACTATTTGCTCCTTTATCGCCCCCTCCCTCCCGCAGACTGCAGGGAAAATGTCCAGATTCCATTTGTTTTATACCTCATCTCGCTAAATCATCACTAGGTGTGAGTTTTAAAAACGCCTTCACAGACAGCTCGAGTTGGGTGCATAAACACATTTAATTCCTTTGTCATTAGGCCATGTAACACCTTGTTCCTTTAAGTCTGCAGTCCTTGCAGGAGGCTAGCAAAGTCCCTCTTTTCTGCGTGGGTTAGTTAAGATGTATCTGGCTGTTTTGCACTATCTTTAGTATGCAGGGAGCACAGAGATGGAGATAAAAGGCGAAATGTCTATCTTTGAGTCCTCTGCAATACCGAATAAGTTATCAACCCACTAACATGCATGTCTGAATAGACTCCTTTGGCAACAGTGAGATGTTATCTTCCATGACACGCGAATTCCTCCCTCATGTCAATCCATGAAAGTACTAAAGGATGAACGCGCTAGTAAAATGAATGTGGCAACACCACTGGGACTGTGAGAGCATCATATTTTCCCCCAGCTCCTTTTAAAAGAATTCTCCTGCTGAATCCTCGATATACATATAAATTAGTCAGTCTGAAGAACTGCTTGAGAATCCACCCCTTTAATCTCATGGAGCAGGCGTGGGGAATAGACTCTGTTTAATGCTCTGGGCCTTGTTTTTCCCCTTCAACTTTGCCATCCTCCTTCACAATCAGCCCACACCGAGGTAACTAAAAATACTGCAGCTGGAAGCTGGGCCATAGTGCATACACTTGGCTGTGGCTTGACCTAGAGAGGACTAACCCACAGCAAAAGCAGACAGAGTCCATCTGATTAATTCATAGTAACAATCATAAAAATAATACCTAGCATTGTTGCAATAAAAGCCACCGTGTACCAGATGCTGTATAAGGACATTACATTCATATGCCATTGCTTCCTCCCAATAACCCTGTGCAACGGCATTTTATTTCCATTTTACAGATGAGGAAACAGGCATAGAGAGCCTACACAACTAGGGAGTGGTGGGTTGGTATTCAAACAAAATATTTTGGTTACAGAGCCCATAACTCTAATCCTCAGCTCTACTGCTGTCTCCTCCCACACACTTCTTTTAAATATAAAATATGTTCTTTCCTCATCATAATCCAGTAAGGTGGGTTTTAGTATCCTTATGCTTGAGTGTACAAACGCTATGCAGCAAGACTCAAAAAACAGATGATCCTGTGTAAAATAGCCAACTGCCTATTTCATTTAGTAGGATGGAAATCAAGTCACTCATGAATCTATATAGTAACAGTGTGGTTTCAAGAATTGTAAGAATACTCATGAAACGGGCCTTCATTTTATTTCTTGAACCTGGATTGAGCTCTTGCTGGACAAGCAGAGAGAAGCACACGATACAGTGATGTTTGCAGCACTGGAATTTGAAAATGACAAAGGTGTGAAACTTGAAGTTTTGGTAGTAAATTCCTCAAACTAATTTTCTTTAAAAATACACTACTTTGGGTCTGTATATACTAGGGCTATTCTAGGACCAAGAAATACAACAATTAAAAATTATCCTTTATTTCAAGGAGCAGTGCCATGATATAATTAAAAATATAGATGGATGACTATCAATACTTATATCTAAATCAGTGAATCAATCTTTCTATCTATCTAGAGAACGGAGATAGATTAAGTAGAATTTATACAAAAAGAATAGTAATAGCTAATGAGGACTCTATAGTAGCATTTAATTAATTGTAATTTTATTCAAGAAGCAACTCTTAAAACTTTCATCATATATAAGGAAATCTGTGAGGCAATATAATTAATACAAATAAAAACTTTAAAATTCCATCTCTCAAAGAGTTTCTACTCTAGGTAGAAAAGAAAGAAATACTGTAAGAAATGGTTAGAGAAAATAAGTGTTATAAACATGAACATATCCATTCTTCATGAAAGACGAAGAACACAGAATGAAGCAGCAATTCAAAGAAGGTGAGTTTAGTTGAGAAAGAATTCTTGGATGAAGAAAGATGAACAGAATTTTGAAGAAAATTATGTGCACAAGCTGGAGAGAAAGGAACAATGCCAATTCCACAGAAAGGTCAGGTACAAAGATATAGAAATCTCTAGCCATGTCGAAGGTTAGCAATGGTGGAACCACTAAATGATAGTCCAATGAATACCACAATAATAGGATAATTTGTGCTAGATGATGGTGAGAGGTTATAAATGTCAAGGGAGGAAGTTCACTGGGATCAAACAAATGATAGGGAGCCAATATAGATTCTGGGGCAATCTATATGACACATTGCAATAGGTTGATGGAAACATGGTGGAAGCTTTGGAAAAGAACTTCTTTTCTTGGAAGGAAAGAACTGCTATTAAAATCCATATGGCCATGACTCCAGGCCTCCGGTGGAGTTGCGGGGCTTTGTCAGGCTCACCTTAGCCTGTAGCAATACTGAGCAAAGTCTCCAAGTCTTTCTTCATCTATTATGGAATGCCTAATATTTGTGGAGATGGCACTAGCACTTAGAGAAGATAAAACTACTGTGTAATTTAATTGATGGTTATCATAGTTTGAAAAACTATATTATGCTTTTGCAGATGTAGGAAATAAGGCTCTGAGAGATTAACCAAAGTGAATCAGATCATCAAGTTAGAAGATAGTACAAATAATACTCAAATGCAGGCATATCTGAGTACGTACCCATCCCCTCAAGATGTTTATAGTCTACGGGAGAAGACAAGATTCATAATTCTCTCTCTCTCTTTTCCTTCTCCATATAAATATTTGCTTAGTGCTTTTCCATTTAAAAATTATGTGCCAGCGCTCATAAATTGGTGGATTATAAAATGAATTCCCATCCTTCCCATTTCGCTGTGCCTTCTTTCCCCTTCTCTGTTTGCATTGGCATGAGAACTTCTAGTTCCACTAAATGAGCCATTTGGGACAAGAAAATTAATTTATTTGAGCAGATGTATATAAACGTTGCTCAGAATAGAATCACAAAACAGACCAGTATTTACACAAGGTCCCTATAATTGATGACCTTTTATAGTTTTGTGTGAAGAATCTAAGGAGCTGACTAAGAAGCTACATGGGAAATATCAACATGATTAGAAATACAGGCTCATCTCTTGAATTCCAATTCTGTGGTGACACACAATGAACCTAAAGGAGAAAAATAGCCACAGAATTCCTCCGAACAACAGTACATTCTTCACCCTAAGTGCACCAAAAGCCAGCTGATACCATAGTTTGAAACTGTCAAAATTATGGTATTCGACACAATTAATTACAAAAATTTAATTCCTCTTTTTTTTTTTTTTTGCTAATAGTAGGAAATATCTGAGTTTTAAAACAAAACCGAGCGCTTGTCTTGAGCTTGCCTTTAAAGGCACCATTGTATTTATATTAAAACGAATCATCACTAAGTGACATTTTCAAACTTCTGACTGTGGATCTTTTGCACAAAATGAAGCAAACTCTGTTTCAAAAAGCTCACAGCTAAGCATAACTCTTATTTTATGGATCAAAGGATTTCCCTCAAGATTAAGACCTTTCATTTTGCAATATTGCAGATTCTGTACTTCTTTACCAAAGTTGGAAAGAAAAGCCATGATTTGGACTTAGAATCCTTGACAACAGTGGGTGGAGTTTTCCAGGGGAAAAAGAAACATGCCAGGTAAAAATATCGCAGCTTTCTGCAAACATAGATAAGTACCCTAATGAAATAGCAAAATATTTGAAAAAGTAAATAAAGGACTTGAGAAAAAAAACCTATTTTGGACAGAAATCAACAATCTGAAACTTAAATATGTCCATCATTATAAATGGCACTTTATTTTAAAGAATTAAAAGTAAAAAACACAATCTCTTTCCTCGGAGAATTTAAAGGCTAAAAGGACAAGAAAGACAATAAAATAAAGAACCAAAAGAAAAAGGGAAAGGAAGAGCAAATTCTCTGAAGGAACCCCGAAACAGGAAATTTTCAATGGAAGAAGATGAGAGTCTGGCAGGTTTTATCAGTTCAATCCTGACAAGAATTTTATGAAAAGTCAGAAGAATGTTTGTTTGCTGCCAAGAGTTATAACAAAACAAAGTTCAATGACTGGTGAATGTGTGCCTGTCTAAAGTTGCACAAATTAGTACCCTAAACCAATAATGATGAAGCTCGTCTCAGGAGACAGATATTTATTCACATGTTATTAATCCTTCAATAGGATATTAGTGCCTCCTTTGGCAGGACAAGGACCTATCCTCAGGAGATATAAAAATGCATAAGCTGCCTCAAGACAAAGATAGGGCCGGGCCCTCAAGGAGTTCACAGTTTAGAGAAGTTACTCCTGAATTAATACAGCTTGTCAATGCTATGCTAGAGCGCAGAGCACTGTGGGAAGACAGAAGAGGAGCTCCAATCCACTATAAATAGCCTCACTGAATCTCAGAGCCTGATCCACTTTTACTGTCATAGAAGCATGAACATTATTAACTATTTGTGGGAGGGTAGTAAAAAGAGGAACTTGACAGACTTTCCACACTGAGAGAAAAGCTATAGAATATAATGAAAGTGGTGTATGATTCCAGGTAGTCACTGAAGAGTCACCCTATTTTTTTAAATATCTGTAACATGTGTTTATTAATAAAAAGTTATACATCCTCATTATAGATTACTCGGAAACGAATTAAAAATAAAAATAAAACTCACTTCTAATCCAGCCACTCTATTCACTGCTGAAAGCGTATATTTTCTTCAATTTTTCTGAACCATACCTAATATTGAACTCTGCATTTCTAACCCTGTACTGCTAAATATTCGTAGAATGCTTTTTATATTTCCTAAGCATCCCCCAAATATTTTTCCACCTTTCCCCTAGGAGGAACCATGTGATTTCTCAAGCCTGTGTGTGGGATGCTCATGGTTCCAGAATGAAAGATGTGCTGAGGAATCCTGGAGACAACCTAGTTGATACATCAGAATGTGTTTGTTTTTACCATCCTGTTATGCACTATCTTATCAATGTATGCTTTATCTCTCCAAATAGGCAGTAGTGTCTGTGTGGGCTGGGATCATCTCTTAGAGAATTTGCATTTTCCATGACACTAGTACAGTGCTGGACATAAAGTCAGTGTCAAAAAAATACTTGATAGATTGATCTGTCAGGTCTCAGACTTGGGTAAGAATTTAATCACACACCCTTGGCCTCACATGCTCACGGCTTGGCACTCAGTTTAACTGACCATAGATGAATAGGGATTTGAGGCAGAGCCACCTGGACCTTCACCCATGAAATCCTGGGACTTGCATGTTGTAAACCTTTTAGACTCTTTCACTGTTAGAACCATAAATTACCTCATTCTTCTTAACACCAATTACCATTATTTGATCCCTGAAACACTTGCATTAGTTGACCCCAAACTTCAGTGAGCTCATATCTGAACCTGAGTTATTATCCTTCTTTCTTATTTTTTTCAATTTTCCAAAGGGAAAGTACCCTGAGGGTGGCCTTCCTCTGAGGTGACAGTATGATGTAATGACACTCAGGTCACAATGTCATGAGCCATTGTCCAGAAAGTGATAACCCCCTTGTCCACCAATCCATCCTTGAATGCTGAGGTCTGATTCAATCCGGCCAAATGGAAAGTGGCCAGCCAGCCTCAGATATTCGCCCAAAACCATCCGCACAGAGCTATTTTAAGAAAGCTGAACAGCATGAAAAATCACAAAACAACAGCAAAACTCAATGCAATGCTCTCCTGCCGAATCAGTTCTCGTGACAGTTAGGATTTGTTTGGTATATTCTTTACTTTGGTGCTTCAAAAAAAAACCCCAAAAACATAGCAACCTATTTTTTTCCTCTTCCCCTCCTCCTCTCCCTTAGGGCCTCAGCTTGTGTCTGTGCGTAAGTCCTGGGGTCTTGGGTGTCAAATGTCAGGCCTTGTACTGAGCTGTCAAAGAGAAGAATGGGCTGAGATGATTGATGACTGGGAGGCCTGAAACCCAAACCTCCACTGCAAATGCTTCTTTTACAAAAACGCTGGGGCTACCCACAGCGCCTATATTCAAGGTCACTTCGCATACCATTACACCCACCGCTCTGGGCTCCCAACAAGCCAGGCCATTCACACAGGGGCTGACTTCTCTTCTCAGCCATGCTCACTCCCTCTCCTTTCTATCCCTCCGTTTCTCCCCTCACAAACCCTGACCCAAATATTGGAATACTTAATCCCAGTCAAATAAAAAAGACAAACGAAAAGATACCATCTTTTTGTTTTGTTTTGTTTTGGTTTGTTTTTCTTCAGGCTACATTTGCTCTGGGAAGCCATGGACTGGAGCTTTCTGGAGCACAAGTCAGATGACAAGATTATTAATGGGAGCAGGGCAATGTCATATCTGATTTCATGCATATTCATGAAGGGAGCCATACAGCTGGGACCATGTGCTGTGGCAAGGGAAAATAAAGAGTGCTCTACCCCCCACCCCAGGCATGAAGAATGTCATTGTGGAGATGAGGAGCCTGACTGGAAAAGTTTAAGTGACTGTATCCTTTATTTTGAAAAGAAGGGGAGAGAATTTGCAGAAAGAACAACAATATAAGCTTTGGCTACTCTGGCCAAACTTAATAACTCAGGTCTGATGATGGAGAACCTCAGACCTAAAATCACCCACCAAGAAGCTCTAGTGTCAACAAAAAAAGTAAATTTATTGAGATTAAAAAAAAAGAAAAAAGAAATCAATGAACAGAAAGAATCAGTTCTGCGTGGCAGTTAAAACATGGAATATTCTCCTAATAAAAGATAAATTACGATTAGTTATGGATTAAACAATGTAAAAATTATAAGAAGGATAAATCGTAGCTGATCACTGAGACTAGAATCTAATATCCTTTCAGTCCCAATAAAATAATTGCCAGGAAAGCATTTGCAATCTTAATTCTGCAGCACAGACGCATGGAGAAGCTGTTGCCTGCACCACGGTACCGCTCAGGCAGTTCCACACGGTATTACAAAGCTTGCTGATCACAACCGAGAGACTGAGAGTGAAGAAAGTTAATCACAGAAGTCTGATATACGTCTAACCGGAAAGAAAATAAGGTCCTCGAGAGGCAATACCAGCACCCGTACAAGAACAACTGTTGGGAAGCCCTTCCCTTGGCCACCCAAATGGTCCCAATGAGCCACAGGGAGCAGGGACCAGTTGGAAGAGACCAAACAACTGATGTCCCTTAACAATAATGGTGGCCATATCAGACATTTTCTCCTTCCTATTTATTTATTTATTTTACTCTGTGTATCAATCATCTTTAAAGTTCATAATGGGTGCTGGGGGTAGTGAAGAATTTTCATGCAGTGTCACCCCAAGTTGTCAACACCATAAAAACGTAAGTAACGGCTGGATTTAATAACTCTGTCCTCTGAAAGAGGACCAACCCACCATGGAGTAGGGCAGACACACTCTAGACTGCTTTCTTTCCCTTCCTTAATCTGAGCACTCTTTGCCAACGTAATGCCTATCTTAAAATCTCTCTCATCTCCCTTAGGAAGCTTAGAGAATTGGGTGTATCAAGTGGGTTTATCAATTAGACTAAAAAGTTTAATGATATTTGACCAGCATTTATAATTCTGGAAATCTTTACCATAGAATGAATTCAAAATATGAAATAGCATGCACAGCGTTATTCATTGCAAGGTTATTTATATCAGCATAGGAAATAAAATAAATAGAATGAAAAAAATGGTTGTGTTAAACCACAGATAAACAATTAAGTAAATTCTGATTCATCAACTGGAAGCAAAAAGGTAGTATTTTCATATTATGACCAGTTTTTGACAGGAAACAAGGCAGAATACTATTCTAGCACTATTTTTCTCAGAATTATATAAATGGGATATTTTTTCAGAAGTTTTGAGTAATGTCAGTCATTGGCATAATGAGACTCATGCTGTATATTCATGATATTGAACATTGAGATAGATAATAAATATACTTCTACCCATTTAATATCTCTCACATAATGATAAAATAGATGACAGTACCCTGAGCCAATGAGCCACTCTCTCCCACACCTACAGTATTTGTTTCCAGTTAACTCCACTTGGAAATAGTGAAAGGAAGGGGAAATGAAGCAAGTGGTAATTATTAATTTGTGGCTATACATAAATAAATGATAATTCAACTCCAATTTTCCTTCTCAACTAACTCTGAGCAGTGTAAAAGCATTGACAGAAGACAGGATTTTCAATTTTTGTAGTCTTGGAAAGTGACTTCTCTTCTTCCTTGCTTACTTATGCCATATGTCAAATACATAAGTTCCTTGTAAACACTAATGTGAGTTGCAAGGACTCAAATAGTAATAAACACAAGGTTAAAGTTTGAATTTTTGTATAGGTAATAGTTTTTCCTTTTAATCTCATCAAAAATATAGGTACTGTAGTTACTTAAATTAAATGACTTATATCAAACCCTTATTAATAAATATTAAATGTTTTTAATAGAATGCTAAAATTACATTAGATTTTATAGAATGCTCGTAATGCATTTGGTTTAACATAAAATATACCAAATTTAAATATTTATGTCAATAATAGGGAAATCACAGGGGAAATATGTTCTGGAATCTCCCTCTCTCTCCCCGCTCTCTCTTTCTTCAATTTTTTTTTTTACAAAAAAAGAGCATCGAAGAAGACTATGCAGTCTCACCGAACTGCTAAAAGCCTTGGGGGAAGTAAAAAGAAGAAAAGAAAGAGGAAATCAAGGAAGTTCTAAGAGACCCATTCTGCCACTCTTAGTTGCCTGCCAGAGAAGTTGGCTCTGTCCTGAAGGTGCCCCTGGCTGGGAGGAACCTGAGGGTGAGGTTTTGGAGACTGTGCTAAGCGTCAGTCCATGGTTGTCAGGTGCAGACTCAGGAGCCACCATGCGTGAGAGGCTGGGGCAGGACCTGGATCTGACTGGGACATGCCTCTGAGGTGAGGGCAGGCAGGCAGCCAGCCAAAAGCTAGGTAGCAACAAGACAATGAAGAAGACAAATACCGGAGTGAGCAGAACCAGGCAGGAGGTCTGAACTGGGGCAGAGAGGTGCTGGGGGTCAGGCAGAGCAAGCTGGACAGCAACTGTGAAAGGTCAAGTCTGCATTATCAAGTGAGAGATTGGAAAGTTAAGACAGCCCATGGCCCCAGCCAGGGAGCCCCTGAGCTGCAGTCCTTAACCTTGGCTGCATATTAAAAACACCTGGGGAGCTCTTAAAACATACCAAACCGAGGCCCCACTCCAGTCCAATTAAATCAGAAACTCCGGAGGTTGGAGGCCAGGAATTGATGTTTTTAAAAGTTTCCAGACTTGAATTTGGGGCCAGCCTATTGCTGGATGAGCGTGAGCAGGTGGTTGGGATGACTGTCGGAAGGGTCACCTATCTCCAGGGAGCGCATGGTCAGGCTGGAGGTGCTGGTCAACCAGCCCTCGTTTTCACTTTATCCCTGGCCTGCAACTTAGATCCCCAGTCTGGGGAGACAGTCACAGGAACAACTATGTGGCTCATTCAGCTTTTATCCATTAATGTTTATTCCTCAAAATTACCACAGGAGGCAGGTAGTTCCATTAGGTCCTACAGCTGCTAAGTGTGCGAGGGGAGGAGGAATGACTAGAATTTGAAGGCAAGTGCTTCTGACAACTAAACCCTCTGTTTAGCACTAAGATATCCAGCATCCAGGACGGCTGGATTGCAGAGGTAAGGCTTGACCAGCTAGTATCAAGGGCGTACCAACGTTATTACAGATTTCTTGAAGGCAGATCAACCAGTTATTTCTTACATACCTTCTACTCCCACAGTGGCGATACGCTTCAGCAATAAACGTCTGCTTATCATTATGAGGCGGGTCCCTGCTCTATGTCTCGATGTTCTCATCTGTCAAGCAGGGATTACCAAACTAAGCTGTTTTAAAATAGAATACAATTATCGTGGCAAATTATTTTCAAAACACAGACTGGTGATAACCTCATTTGAATATGTAATAGCAATGATTTTCTTGACAAGAAAATGTAAGAATGGCTCAAAATTCAGAGCCCGACTTCTGTTTTTTTCTGGGGAGTGGTTGGCTTGTTGGTTTCAGGAATAGCTTTGTGGTGAGTGGCCCCCTTTACATGCTGCTGAGATATCATCCGTTACTTATATTTATGTACACCCACTGTGAGTTGTAAAAATTTCTATGACACACCAGGCCCTCAAATTCCTCTGTGCTTTGCTTATAAAGATTTAATAAAGCATAGATACTGGAAATTAATCATGCTAAATTGATACAATCTTTGAGGACCAGAGCAAAACAAGATCATGTAATTTGTCTACAGTGTTAAGTGGATAGACAGCACTCTCCCTGTCCCAATACATGGATATGGATATGTTAAACAAAATATATCTGCCTGCTATACAGGTTAGTCAACTAGGATTCAGACGATGATTATTAACTTACAGGTAAACAATGAGGGATAGAGCCAGAATTCTAATCCAGGCTTGTGTGAATCCAACACATAGGCTTCTCTAGCATAGTCTTCATGTCTTTAGGGAAATCTTAACTTTCTTAATGTAAAAAAATGTCTTCTAAGACTGAACAAATTTCTTTTATTTAAAAACAAAATGAAGAAAAAACCTAGTTTATAATTTCTGTCTGAAACTTAATTTCCCTTTTTGCTTCCTTCATATCACTATGGATTTTGTATATATTATGTTTAGAAGAGTGTAGAAGAGAACTTTTACCCAATCCCTTCTTAGTAATAGAACTCTGGCCATTATCTGGACACATGGTCATCCTGAACGAAATCTACATACCTCAGGTTCCCTTTTATTTAAGTGTGGCCACATGATTAATTTCCAAATAGGAAAATAAAAGTAGAACTGTGTACAACTTCTAAGGAGTATCCAAAGGGAGGAGTAGGCTTCTCTTCCTTTCCTTCTTCCTATTGGCTGAAATGTGGACATGGTAGATGCTGGGGCAGCCACCTTGGGCCATGAGATAGAAGCCACATACTAAGGATAACAAAGAAGCCAGGAGATAGACTGAGCCATTATCCTATTCCTGGATTGCCTATGTTTACAAAAGCTGTTTCTTTTAAACCAGGGATAGGCAAACTACAGCTTACCCTTCCAAATTCAGCCCACTGTCTGTTTTTGTAAGTAGAGCTTTATTGTATCACAGTAATGCCATTCGTTTAGATCCCACCTATGGCTGCTTTTGTGCTACGAAGGCAGAGTTGCAAAGTTGCCGTATGTGGCCTAAGAAACCTAAAATATTTACTACCTTGCCCTTTATAGAAAAAATTTGTTGACCCCTAGTTTAAACTGTATTCGTTTAGAATTTCTGTCATTCAAAGCTAGAACTAATTCAAAGCAATATAAAGACCTTTGGTGCATGTGATACTAAAAAAGTAGAAAATTTTTCAGATAACTATAGGGTATGATAGGAGTTCGTTTAATTAGTTTTGGTGGGTTTTATTGAGGTATAATTGAAGTGCTATAACCTGCACATAATTAAGGAGTAAAATTTGGTCAGTTTTGGTACGTCTATACTCCTGTGAAACCATCCACAAATAATAAAAAGATCCATCACCACCAAAAGTTTTCTCATCATCTTTTATTATCTGTGCATCCTGCCACCTTCATCCTCAGATAACCACGAAACTTCTTCCTATTTTCATGTTCTATAATTTTTTATAAATCATGTATGTTATGTATGCATTTATGGAGTCGTATAATATGTATTCTTTTTGCATGGCTTCTCTTACACACCATAATGATTGAGATTGATCTGTATTTTTGCGTGTTTCCTCGTTCATTCCTTTTGGTGTGTGCGCCTAATAGTAAATATTTTATTGTATGGATATACCGTAATTTGTTTATCCATACAATGGATAATCAATGGATAGTATGCATAATTATCCATTATGCATATTATTGAGGGTTTTTTCCCCCTAATTATTGGCTATTATAAATAAAGCTATTATTAGCATTCAAGCATTCAAGCATAAGTTTTTGCTTGGACAAAGGATTGTTTACCTACTGGATAAATATCTGTAATTTTTATCATTTCCCTTTTCCTATTGATTTTGGGATTAATATGCTCTTCCTAGTACTGTAAGTTGGGAACTTAGAATACTTATTTGAAACCTTTTGTCTTTTCAAACATAGGTGTTTTAAAACTGTAAATATCTCTCTAAGCATTGTTTAGCTTCATTCCATAAATTTTGATATTTTCTTTTTCATTGATTTAAAAATATTTTATAATTACCCTTGTGATTTCTCTTTTGATCCATGGATATTTTATTAGAAGTTCATAAGTTAGTCTCCAAATGTTTGAGTATTTCCCAAATTTCTTTGTGTTGTTATTTAAAATTTAATTCCTTTGTTATCAAAGAGCATACTTTGTATTATTTCAATCCTTTCAAATTTACTGAGAATTATTCTACGGCCTAGAATATGGTCTATCCTAGAGAATGTTTCTTGTGACCTTGAAAAGAAAGTATACCGTGCTGTCATCAGAGCGTAACATAAATGTCAGTGAGGTCAAAATCATTGATAAGATTTTTATATCAATGGAGATTTCTCTCTAGCTTTTGTGAGAGCAAGATATTGAAATTTTATTGTTGAATTATCCATTTTTCTTTTCACTTTTGTCAGCTTTTCATTCACGTATTCTGGGCTATATTGTTAGATTAGATGCATATACATCTATATTTATCATATGTTCCAGATACATTGACTTCTAGTGCTATTTCTTCTTGTAAAGTCCACTTTGTTTAATATTTATACATAGCTATGTCATGTCACTTAGGGTTACTGTTTGCATGGGTTGTCTTTTTCTACATTTTTTTCCTACTGGTTTGTGTTGTTGAGTCTAAAATGTGTTTCTTGTAGATATCATATAATTGAACCTTGCTATTTTATTGAGTTTGGTAAACAATGCCTTTTCATTGTAGGATTAGTCCATTTATATGTAATGAAATTATTGATGCAATGGAATTTATGTCTGCCATATTGCTATTTGTTTTTACTATGTCTCATGTCTTTTTTGTTACTCTGTTTCTCCTTTCCTGCCTTGTTATCTTATATATATTTGATATAAAATATATAATTTGTCATAATATGTACATGTTAAATATAATACTTTGTATTATTTATATGTATATTTTCTATATATATGATATTATATATAAATTTGGTATATTTGGTGTACATATATTTGGATATATTACTTTTCCAAAAGATAAGATACTGGCAAATGAGAAACAGAGAAACAAAAATGATAGCAATATTGCAAATGGTAGATATATAGTTATATCTATTTATCAGCATTTTTGATTCCTCTTGACTTACATATTTTTAGTTATTTTCTATGGATTATACAATCATTATCACAAACCTACTTTAGATGAATTCTTGTAAGATATAGAAATTTTGTTATGATATAGCTTCATTTCCTTCTCCCTTATTTTTACTATTACTGTCATATGTATTGTACTGATATATCTTATGAAGTCAACAATGCTGGGTTCTAATGATTGTTTTATGCAGTCCTGTGCCTTTACAGAAGTGAAATGAAAACAGAAAAAGAAATTATGTAGTCTTTTATATTTACTTACGTGTTTACCATTTGAAGTACTCGTCATTCTTCCTGAGGATTTGAGTTAATGTCTGATGTCATTACTTTCAGCCTGAAGGCCTTCCTTCCTTTGATATTTCTTGTAAAATAGGTCTTTGTTTATCTGGCTTGTTTTAGCTTATTAAAGTGCATCTTCTTTTCTAATATAATTAGAAATAATTAATGTTTTAGTTATATTTTGTGTTTTATTTTTATCAAAAGTATTTTCTAACTTTCCTTACCATTTCATCCGTGACTCATGAATTATTTAGAAGTGTGTTATTTAATTTTCAGATATTTGGGTTTTCCTAACATATTTTCTTTAATCCTTTTGTGATCAGAGAACACTCTGTATGATTTTGATCCTTTAAAATTTAATAAGAATTGTTTTATATCCCAATATATGATCCACTTTAGTGACCATACCAAGTGTACTTGAAAAGAAGGTGTGTGGTACAGTCGTTGGATGTAATGATCTGAAATGTCAATTAGATCAAGGTGCTTGATAATGTGTTTTAAATCTTCTATTTTTTTTCTTTTTCTTACTGATTTTGTCTCATTAGTCTATTGATTCATGAGAAACAAGAGTTGGTAAAATCTCCTACTTTGGCTGTGGAAGTACATGTATCCCTTTTTGTCACTTTACGCTTTTGGTAATTTGAGGCTATATTACTAAGTATGTGTATATTGACAATTTTTATGTCTTCCTCATGAATTCCTTTTTTTCACATTGAAATATTCCTATTTACCTTAATGAAATATTTCCTTTTATCTCTGGTAGTCCTCTTTGTCATTGGCTTTATTTTATCTGTAGTTGAAATAGCCACTCTAGCCTTTTAATGCTTACTGTTTTTATAATACATATTTTTTCTACTCATTTACTTTCAATATGTCGTTGTTATGTGTAAAATGTGTTTCTTGTAGGCAGCACATAGTGGGGTCTTTGCTTTTAATCTACTCTGGCAATTCTTTTCTCCGTTTTTTTTAATTGGAGTGATTAAACCATTAGCATTTAATACAGTCATTGATATGGTTGGATTTATAGCCGTGATTTTATTACTTTTCTTTATATTCCATCTGTTTTCTTATTTCTCCTTTTGTGTCTTCCTTTGAATTATTTGAAGATTTTAAAAGATATTTTAATTTATTGAGTGGATATTTGTCTATATCTCCTTGCATTACTTTTAGAAATTACCCTAGGAATTTCAATATACATACTTAATCTTTTACCCTTAAAATTGTATCACTTTATATAAAATGGAAATCTTTGCAATGCTAAAGATCACCACACTGATCTTCATCTTACAGTTGTCATACACGTTACATTTACATACCTCAAATACCTCATCCAACAAGGTGATAATTTTTACTTTAACCTTCATATATTTTATTTAATAGGATAAAGGTACTACTTTATATGTACCCTGCTTCTTATTATTTTCGTTGCTTTTCCTTTATTCCTAAGTACCCAAATTTCTGTCTGTATCATTTCTCTTCAGCTTGAAGAAATTCCCTTAGCATTTCTTGTAAAGCAGGCCTGCTGAGTATAAAATTTCTTAGTTTTCTTTTATTTTAAAATTTGTTTATCTCACTTTCATTCCTGAAGAATATTTTTACTAGAGGTAGAATTCTGGGTTGACAGTTCTTTCTTTTAGTGCTTTAAAGATAGTTAAGGAGAAATCCATGATCATTCACATTGTTCTACCACCATAAGTAATGTCATTTTTTCCAGCTGCTTTCAAGACTTTTTCTTTCTCTTTGGTTGTGAGCTGATTATAATATATTTAGGCATGATCTCCTTTGATTTTATCTAGGTTGGAATTTGCTAATCATTCTCAATATGTAAATATATGTCTTTCACAGAATTTAAGAAGTTCTAACTATCATTGCTTCAATTGTGTTTCCATCGCTAATCTCCTCTCTCTTCCTTTTGAATTCCTATTACACATATGATAGACCCCTCTTCAACAAGTTCCTAAGGCTCTATTTTTTTCAATCTTTACTCTCTCTTTCTTAGGCTAATTCCTACTGATATATCTTCAAGTTTGTTTATTCTTTCTTTTGTTGTCACGATTCTATTACTGGCCCACCTAGTAATTTTTAATGTCTTATATTATATTTTTCAGTTCTAAAACTCGCCTTTAGTTCTTTGTTGAGTTTCTATTTCTCTGTTGACAATTCCTCATTTTTATCATTCATTTCAAGTGTGTTTTTCTTTACATCCATAATTATAAAAGCTACTTTAAAGTATTTGTCTGATATTTCCAGCATTTAGGTAATCTCAGGCTTGACAGATGTTGATTTTTGCTTTACGATTTTGTCACATTTTATTATTTCTTTTATATTTTGTTGTTTCTTTAGTTTTTGTATTGATTAATTTTGGATTGTATCCTGGACATTATGAATGTTAGTTTGTTGGACACTGGACCCTGTTAAAATCCTTTGGGGAATGTTTATGTTTTGCTTTTAGCAGGTGATCAATTTAATTAGGCTTAGATTCTAAGTTGTGTCTTCTCTCCTGTGGGAAGTGGTTCATTGCTCAGGTTAGTTCTCTAAGTCTTTGCTTGCTAGTTTGAGTCTGCCCTATGCATGAGCATCTCAGGGGTTGGTCAGATATTTTTGCAGGTGGATCAATTCAGTTCTACAAACTTTTACCATTTTGGTTTGTATTTATTCCACATGTGTACTCTTCACAAACTTCACTGAAAGACTTCTGTGTGTTATTCAAATCTCTTTTCATTTCTTCAATCTTTTGCTAAGCAAATGTAGGTCTGTCCCACACAGTTGCAGCTCAAGGTTGCGGTTAAGACTTGTATGTCCTTATACACAGAATTAGAGCATTCTTTTCTTTCCCTTTCGGCATCCATCCCTCAATAATCTCTTACCTTGAGGGGCCCTTTCCCTGGTTCCTTTGGCCAGAAAGGCAAGGTTTGTCTCAAAGTTTTAGCTGAGGGCTCCATCATGACCGCCATGTTGCCCCATGACTGAGGCATAAGAGAGGTAATGCGTGATAGGAAAGAGAAAAAAATTTCCAGGAAACATTTCTGTGCAGCCGCTTGTTGACGTTTTGGCTCCACTGCACCTGCTTTTGTTTACTTTTCAGAGTCCTCGGGTAGTTGCGTATTTTGTCCAGTGATTTCAGTTGTAATTAGAGGAAGGAATGGGCTAACGTGGATCTTTACCATCATGCTGGTATTGGAATACCTTTTCATCCCCTACACTATAGAAAGTTTCTAAATAAGAAAAGTTAATTGGTTCCTATGTGAAAAATGTACATGATAGCAGAGCTGTTGTTTGATGATTTAATCTAGATTAAAGCTAAAGGTGGCCTGAACTAAGGGAAAGCAGCAGGATAGAAAACAAAAGTGGATTAAGAGTGAGAATTGACAGGACAATAGGAATGATTGAATATGAAGGGTGGAAGAGAGGAGGAATCAGTGATGAAACCCTGGTTCTAATTTAGTTTGCCATATATTTGGAAGTTTCCTTCATTAAAATGGGGAGGAAAAGAGAGAATTTTCAGGATGGGTAGAAGATGAAAGTTTTAATTTAGACATATTGACTTTGCAGTGTTCAGGGGGCAGCACACTGGAGATGTTTAGTCAGCCGTTGATAGAATCACTAGTATAAAACAGGCGCTCCATATATATGATGCACAGATTAAATTAAAATTTACCTTTAACAGAAAAGTGCTATGGAACTACCTTGGAGTCTAAACATAGGTCATTATCATATGTCTTATTTCCCTTCTGCTTTACCCAGAAATGAGACATTTGATTAAATGCTGGAGTTATTGACATTTCACTTCCCACCAGCACCATCCGTCATTGTTTAGAATTTAAATATTACAAATGGAATCCACAGACTACTGAAGGCCTGGCTGTTTTGTTCCACTCTCATGCCTTTTTTTCTCAACTTTGAGGCTTTAAAGATTTCATGGATGACATAATACAGACTTACTATGTACTTGTAGTTGTGTACCAGATGCTAAAATGATGCCTTTTGATTGATTTAAATATTACACTTACAATGGCCTGATAAAATAATCGAGTTATTAAAACTGTACCTGCACATCGCAGAAAGTAAGGTAGCATCTAATAATTGTTCAACATGTATAGAGGCAAAAAAGAGTTTGTTATATGAATGAAGCAGAAAGAAAGAACTACTATTTATTGAATATTTTGGAGTGCTAGCTCATTCATATCTGTTATCACACTCAAGCTTTACATAATCCCTTGATATAGATATTATTAGATCTACTTTGAAAATCAAGCAATTGAGACTGAGAAAATGGAACCACTTGCCCAAAATCATATAGCTAGTAGTCAGCAGAATCTAAATTCAGACTCGTGCTAGATGACCTTCAAAGGAGATGTGTGAAGATACTTGAAGATATCCTTGCTCTGTCTATGCTAGCCTAAAAACTTGTACCTCTCAATAAATGATTTGGAAATTCTCAAACCATTCAGCTATCCCAAGTGTGCTCACAGAAAAACCTAAGGGCGAAGTAGAACCTTAATATTACAAGGTATTCAAGCAATGCTTCTAACCACTATTTATGATTAATCAGCCTCATAGCTCTTTTGACCGGAGGAAAAGTTTTCTCACACTCAATTTTGTCCTAACATATCAAAGTCTGTTTTGTTTGTTTGTTTGCTTGTTTTTTTAGATGCCACTAAAAATATCAAGACAAGTGTGCGTAAAGGCTAAAATTAAGGCCCGTCCTGTGCTGCTTTAACATCTGGGGAAATAGGGAGGGCCTCAAATGGCCTAACTGTAAGTTCTCCTCCCACTCTGTCCCCATGGATAAGGTGACCTAGACAAATGATGCCCCCTCTCAAGAAGACCAGGGACAATGCCTATTTATTTCTGAATAGCAGATTTTAGTTCCTTGCCAGTTTGTGGAATTATTCAAACAAGCCAATCACATCAACCTGTGGGAACTGGGGGTCACCTCGCCCTCTTGATGCTACAAAGACTATGTCCTACAGACCTGCTTTTTCACTCTGTTCCCCCATGTGTCCCTATGTGGCTTGTGGTGTCCTCCCCCAGGCCGTGGTATATGTGACTAATGAACTGCTGTCAATCTCCTCTACCTGGTGTCAGCTGTCTTGTGTTTGGCCATTCTCATAAGCCTAGGGTGAGCATCCCTCCTTCACTAATGAAGTGAATGGGAGGTGATTGAAATGTCATTATCAAGGAACAATCGTTAGTAAGTAAGGTTTTGATTTGTCACTCTACTGACCCTGGAGCCATCCTGGGTGTCAGAGAAGCTCTGATGCCTGATAACCTCAAAGTTGTCTCTTATCTCAATGATGTCCTGAATAGGAAATCAGGGGAAGATGGATAAAAGACTTCAAGAAGCCCTACCCTGTTTCATTATACCTGCTTTATGAGTAGAAAAGGAGAAATATAAACCTGGAATCTGAAGTGTTACTTTGTGGGATAATATAGCAAAATGCCTAATGGTGCAGACTCAGGAACTGAATTGACTCAGTTCAAATCCTAGCACCCACACGTACAAACTTTGTGGTGTTAGGCAAGTTAATTAACATCTCTGCAATTCATTTTCCTCATCTGTATAATAAGGAAAGGATTATACCTATTGGTATAATTGTAAATGCTACGGAGATCATACAAGTTTAAATTGGTAAAGTATTTATCACAGCCCCTTCTTTCTGCTGAGTGTTCTCTTATTAGTCATTCTAGTATTGCTATCAGTAATGGAACTAGAATTAGAATTATTAGATTATTATTATTTGAAGCCATACAAAATTCACACTTTTTAGGTAAAAATGAGGTAAGATAGGGCAACTTCTTATGATCAAATTCATTCCTTTTTACACTCTAGGTGTTCACCAATGAGAAGAGAAATTCTGAAACTCCAAGTTATTACTGATTTCTCACTCTGGAAGAGTGTATTAAAATAAATACAAAGTGTTGCCTTCTGATCACCGATACTCCACTCTACACGATTGCATCAATGTTTAGCTATGCCCAATGGCAAAGAGGCAATAATTGCATATTGCTTAGGACAAAAAGGGCATTAATAGATAAGGGAATCCTTTCTACTTTCATGAGAATGAAGTTCCACAGCTACCTCTAGAGTCATATCGTACAGCTTGTGCTCATTATTTTCCTCTTTAGGAATTTTTTACTAAGCAGAAACCTCTATTTTTAGTTTTGTCACCATTTACGTGACT
The DNA here is from genome assembly GCF_021613505.1 of Equus quagga. Lineage (NCBI taxonomy): Eukaryota > Metazoa > Chordata > Mammalia > Perissodactyla > Equidae > Equus > Equus quagga. The sequence continues at coordinate 84,421,435 of NC_060268.1, read as the reverse complement.
TTGGAATTATTCACTTAGTACTTTCACATTTTCGTTAACCTGCTACAACTGGATTCAATGGGCATTTTCTGAGCTTCTGGCCATAGCAGATTCTGCGTTTAAAGATACTGATGTAGGAAAACCTTCCTGATGCGTATCTCCAATTAGATATAAATAATAAAACTATACACAGTGGTCCTAGATTAGCTTGACTTGAATTAGGTGTGGAAAATGTGGGCAGGAGGAATTAAACAGGAGTAAATTCAATTCATGCACAATTCATCCAAATAATTTGTTAAATTAGACTGAATTTTTTAAAGAGGCAAAATCTAATTCAGACAAACTTAGCCAGGAAAAAAATTCATGGTCTCATTAAATGTCATGCCCAAGAGAATAGCTAGCTAAATGATCAGTCAGACCTAGGGACGCAAGGAATAATTTCAGGGATCTTTCTTTGCATCCACCTCCAAACTCTTGTTTCATTTGAAATGAAGACTTCCTCCATAGAGTGAGAAAGATACCTACTGGCCACCACTGGCCATCTCTGGCTTACGTCTCTTTAGCTTTAAAATCTCATTGTAAATAGGTATTATCTCTTCCAATAAGTGTGAATCAATATCAGGGAAGATGTTGCATGCCCTGGCTTAGGTAATATACCCATTTCTAAACAAATCTTTGTATCTAAGGAGATGGAATTTTATTATTGCCCCAGCCTGGGTCACAAGCCAATACTTGTGGTCAGAGAATATAGTCAGAGGTTGTGGGACATCATGAGTCAGGGCCTCCAAGGACCATATTGGGTAGAGAGGAGTGATTCACCTAAAGAAGAGATGCTGACAGAATAGAAATAACAGGTCCACCAATTGTCTTCTGATAAAGCGTATCTTTTGTGGAGAGTATATTGCTCTCCCAGAAGGCATTTGTCAAATTATCTTGACAACACTACATATACCACATCTGGGATTGGTTTCCTCAGAATCGCTGGGTAGAAGCTGTGCCTCATTCTCTGGAACTGAATCTGATATTGGAAAATCTGTAAATAGGAGTAGTACAAATGGAGCTATAAACTTGAGGCCCTGGTTTTTATGGAAATCTCACATGTACCTCTATTCAAAAAGCCATTTGTTATAACAAAACCATTTCAAGGGAAGAACCTTACTGAAGAACTCCTCAGGAAGGCTCAGAGCACTTCCAGTCCTTTCTCAAATTCGTCTGCACCAACTATAATCTTGAATCAATTACAGGTTGTTCAATGCCATATATTTAGACATGTATCGACATTTATTCTTGATAAGATAATGAGGAAAGAGATTTTTATTCGGGTTGTTATCCTTGTGCTTCACAATCCAGAGTTAGTTATCAGACTGCTAAAGATGTTCTGAAGCCTGTAGTTAACAGACCCTTGCTAATAAACCATGAATAGCTGAGGTTGAGTTAGGTTGACATCTCAAGTCTGGCTTTGGACTTCTGTACTCATACTTGTAGGAAAATATATAAACCAACTAGAGAGTGTTCTGGACACTACTTTATGATGCTCACACCTTTTTTACTCTTTTTAATTCTATTAAAATTGAAGCTCTGGATCTGGCTGACCTGAGCCCCTGCTGTTATAACTGAAGAGGACGAGCCTATGATAATAAGCGTTATACGAGCACGGTATCACCATATTAATTAATTAGTTCTGGAGATGGTCATCTCACAATGAAATACTTCAGCATAGCTATTAGAAAAGACATTCTTCTGGTGTCACTTCACTTTTCTATGTGAAGGAAGAGAGAACAGCAAATAGTACAGTAAAAGGTCTAAAAAAGGGACCAGTATGTGGGGAATTTATGGGAAAATAAATAACTTGGGATACGATGAGTGTAGAAAGTGAGCCGCAGATGGTGGGAAATGATCCTACAGTCCAGGATTAACTCACTTTCTTAGATTTACAAACTCATTTTACAGTAGCATAATCTCACAAACTCTCAGGAATTTTTTTCAATCTTTTTGTCACTTTATATGGTATACTACACAATGTATTTCCGAGTGAAATAAATATTTCATTTTGGATGAAGATATTTTTAATTTATAGTAAATTTTATCTAACACAATCTCTAGTGATATTCATAAGTTTAGTAACTACAGAGCATGATGTGTGTCTTAGATCAGGTTCCTGGAAAGAAACACAGCCAGAAATTTTATACAGAAAGTTTATTGAGAAGTGCCCTCAGGATCAACTCCTGTGGAGGAGGGAAGGAAGTTGAACTGTGCAGAGGGAGAAATGCAATTTAGAAGGCATCAACCTGATCCCAAGATCCCCTGGAGGGTTTTGGAGATGGATCATCACTTCAAATTTGCCTCTCTGGAGGCAAGAGGGCTGCACGTTTAGCCTCTGTATTGCCAGTCATCGGATCTGTGCTACCGCTCTGGGGAAAGTGCAAGTTTGGGCTGGCAGTTCTCTTTAGCTGAGGGCAATTCCTGAAGATGGAGTGAACCGAGATCTGTTAGCCACCAATATTTCCAGCAGGTAAGGGAATGAGTGCCTCAGTTCTGAAGTATGAGCATGCGTGGTCCTCATCATATCCGCTATAGGGGTTATGAACATGGTTCTGGAGACAAACTGTGTTGTTTTATCTACTACTTCCATATAATATTATGCATGAATTTGGATATGTTAGAAGAGTATTCAGAATTCTTCATTGTACTAGAGGTTCTAGGCAGTGAAATAAGGCAAGAAAAAGCAGTAAGAGGCATGGCGATTGGAAAATAGGTGAAATTATCACTATTTTTAGGTGATATTACTATGTACTTAAAAAATACTATGGAATCTACGAAAAAACTAGTTTAACTTATAAGCGAACTTTAAAAGGTTGTAAGATACAAGGTTAATATTGTATTGGAAAATCAGTTGTGTTTCTATATACCAACATTAAACAATTGGAAAACAAAATTAGAAAAACAACACAATTTATAATAGCATTAAAAAATCCCTTACGCCCATTAAATGCCTTGGACTAATTCTAACAAAAATATGCAAGACCTCGATGCTGAAAACTATAAACTCCATCAAAAGAAATTGAAAAAGACCCAAACATATGGAGAGATATATCATGCCAATTCTCCCTAAATTGATATACATACTCAATGCAATCCCTATCAAGATTTTTTGAAGAAATGGAGAAGTAGATTCTAAAACGTTGTGGTAAGGCAAAACAATTTTTAAAAAGAACAAAATTGGAGGACGACTAATCCAATCTAATTTTAAGACTTACTATACAGCTACAATGGTAATGGACCCACAATTGATTTTTGACTAGGATGCCAGGTCAAACTAATTGGGAAAGAAAAATCTGGATGTCTTCATGACTTCTTTCTCAATCTATAACATGTGAGTGTGTATGCACATGCACACACACTTACACACCTCAAGATGGATCATAGACCTAAATATGAAAACCAGATACAAACAGATTCTGGTATAAAACAGGAAAATATCTCAAGACTTTTGATAGAGTTTTCCTGGATATGTTACAACAAGCACTAACCAAAAAGGAAAAAAACTTCAATCCTCAAAAGACCATGAGAAAGTGAATGCATAGGCCGTACACTGATAAAACATATTCTTATCACATGTATCTGACAAAGGTCTTGTATCCAGAATATACAAGGAATTCCTACAAACCTACAATAATAAATAAGCAACCAATTTTAAAAAGTGAGCAAAGTACTTGAACAGAGACTTTGCATGAGAAGATGTGACCAGATACTCAACTTCATTAGTCACAAATGCAAATTACACCCACAATGACAATACTAAATGTTGTCAAGGACAAGGAACAACTCTAATGTTTATACATTGCAGGGGGAACTAGGAAATGATAATACCATTTAGAGAACAGTTCTCTAGTTTCTAATACATATACCCAAAGGCCCAGCATTCCTAGTCCTATACATTTACCCAAGAGAAATGAAATTTATCTCTAAATTATTATAAAAAATTTTCATAGCAACCTTATTCATGATAGGCAAAAACTGGAAGCAACATGAATGTTTAGTAACTGGATAATGGTTAAACTACTTGTGGTATATCCATACAAGGAAATAATATTCAACAGTAAAAAAAAAAAAAAAAGGATCTACACTACACAGAACAACATGGATGAGTTTCAAAAGTGTCATGCTAACTAAAACATATATGTTTTCATTTATATGAATTCTAAGAACAGGCAAAGCTAATCTATGATAAAAATAAAGAAGTAATTTCTTGGGGTGCTATGGAGAATAGATTGGATAAGGGTGCAAGGGAACATTTTGCAATGATGGAAATGTTCTAAATCTTATTTTTAGAGTGATTACACAGATATATACAATTGTCAAAACTCATCCAACTGAACCCATAAAATCTGTGTATTTTCTTTTGTTACTTATATCTAAATTATATCTCGAATAAAAGTTTCTTAGAGCCTCAATTTTGTTTTGTTTATAAAATAGATTCTACCTTATATGACTGTTGTCAGAATCTTTGATTTTTGGAATAATATATGAGACAAGCTTGTCACAAAGTGTTATGGATGCCATGAATTAATCCCTTATTCCTCCCATCCCCACATCGGGACTGAAGCACTTATTTCTTAACCTGATGGGAGAATTGACAGCTGATGTTTGAGTTTTGTCTCCCAACAAATGTCCTCAACTGAAGGACACATTCCGTTCCCAGGGTTATTCTCTATCAATAACTAGTAAATGCAGAGGCGTAAAAGCCTCTTGCCACAACTCAAGACAACTCCTCAGGGCCATCTTAGCTCCAGACCTTCCTGTTTGGTCTTGTCTGTGGCTGTTATTGTATTATTGTGATTATATCACAGCTCAGCTTCCCCCTCTTCCCCATCCTGTTTCCCTCATTCCACACAGTTGTTGATTTCAAAAGCACTCCCAAATAAACTTCCTGCATGCAAATATCCATCTATCTGTTTCCCAGTGAAGCCAACCTGCAACAGTTGGTACCAAGAGCATTCTAAGAAATTAGACTCTAAAACGGAATTTTGAAACTGGATCAGACCCCTTTTGGCTGGCAGCGTAGATTCCATTACTACAGGGAGGTGAGTCATTGATAACTTCTGGTACCGGTGGTGACTTCCTTCAATGGCTTATCTGCTGAAGGGAATGCACTAGCTGAAACAATGTGGCAAGTATTTGAGAAGTATGGAGCAAATTGTAATTATGAGAATAATGGAATTGGATGGCCATAGCTAGAGGCAATCAAGACTTTGGAGAATGACAATGAGATGCTGAAGGTGGTTAATGAACCCTTAAACATCAAAAGTGAAAGTCAGAGGCCTCTTTGACAACTTAAAAAGAGATTCTCATCTGCAGTTGGAGGACAAAAGCACTGAGAACCAGGTCTGAGACTTAATCATATGAGGACAGGAGCTCCAAAGAAGGTTGAGGATAGAATTCTTAGCTCTGGCAGATCTACTACGTAAAATGGCTTTGTTGTGACTGGGATGGAATGAGACCTGAAGAATTAGGCTGGGGACTTCTGAGGTTTTGCCTCACAAAGTTTCAATCTCCAGATGCACTGAACCCTCTAGACCAATGGAAATAGTCTACTTCTCCCTGTTAAAAGCTAGAGCTTCCTTCTTTCATGAAGACTATGCAGTCTTCTATCTTGAAAAACAATGTGTATCCCCTGCAGGATCTGCTCCCTATTCACTCCTGACCATTAGACCAGTACTTAGGGATAAGCCACAATGATACCTAGCCAGGGAATTGCTGAGCCTGCCAAGAGAGGAAAGGAATTTACTGTAGAACATAGTCAACATGTACTGTCAGAAACCAGGAGACTGTATAGGTTTGGATTCAGAGGGTACAGAAGTGAGCCGGGCAGAATACAGAGAGTTTACCAAAATGGGAACACTACCAGGAACATAAGATATGATACTCTGGCTAACACGTTGGAATATGATTTTAACGCTTTATTAGGATGTCTCTTAGAGGCTTAGGAAAATCAATGATTCTCAGTAGTTTAAGTAGAAATGACAAAACTATCATTTCAGACTATGTAAAAGAGTGATCAAAAAGCTCAGAGAATGGGCATGCTAGAGTTGTTGTTCTATCCAAGACTGGAAAACTCACCAATTGACCATGTTCTGCAGGAGGGACCAGAGGTCACACTGCTCATCAAACTGGCAAGCAATGCACTGATGAGAAGGACACCAGTATCACAGAGAAGCTCCGCAGGGGCTGGGTGATGTGGACCAGCATTGAGAGTAGGAGATGCTATTATAGAAATGGGCTCAATGATGGAATGGGGTGATAGAATTTAGAAATATTAGAGAATAGGTGGTGGCACTTAACCACCAGAGTAAGTTCCACATAAAGACCATAATAAGTATCAAGTTTAAAATGGTAGCTAGGGGTTCCTGACCTGCAGAGAGTTATGGAGATAGTCAATGAATCCCAACATTGCTAGGAGAAAGATTGATAAGCAGCTAACAAGAGTACTTATCAATCTATATGATCAAAGGAAATAAAAAATGTATGTGGTTCAGGGCAGCCATTTTGATCAAAAGTCAAAATTCCTTGTCCAGATTCTGGACCCTGGTCCAGTTTCTTGATCAGAACTCACTGATTGAAGAAAGGGTCATGTTTCCAGGAGGAAAGACTGTAACACCACCACAGCAAGTGCATATAGTGAATGTTTCCCCACTATCTTTATAAAATGAACCATTTACTTGGGTGACGAAAGAAAATATCTAAATGTTTTGAGAGCTTTTGGACACAGTATCTAAGCTGATATTGATATTCAGAAATCCAAAGCATCATCACAGACCCCTTTATTAGTGTGGTTGTGTACGGGAACCAGGAAATAAATGAAGTCTTGTATGACCCACCAGATAATAAAAAGGCCGTCTGCTTTGTGAAGGGCTCAAAGAAGGAAAGAGCTTTGCAGTAGATCTAGGTTGTGGTACAAGCAGCCTCACCACTTAGGCCATGAGATCTGGCAGACAATATGGTATTAGATGTGCCAGTGATTGGAAAATATGCCAAGAGGGCAGCAGGTAAGGAAGAGAATCAGAACTATGATGGCATGGGTAACTGACACTACTCATCAGGAGAGGGTAGAGGCTGCATTTATGTAATCAAAGCAGAGAAGCATAAGTTTAATCACCATTTGGGTGCCTCTCACCACCCTTGTGCCTAATTTTGATGGTAAGTGGGCAAGAGAAGCAGCCATAGCCTGAGAAGGAAATGATGACCAGGGATTCACATCATTCATAAATAAGAATCTTTTTACCCCACTCCACATGTAAACTACCTAGACTAGCAAAGTGGTCATCCTAGGATGAAGGAGATCTAGAATTGATAGTAGAAAAAGGAAATGATAAGTATTGGTGATAGCCTCGTGAGCAGCTTCAGTGGTGGGGGTTGCATATGTCCTCTTATGAGTTTCCTCAGGAAATGAGGAAAATTGATCCCCAAATTTATATGAAGCAAGCAGATCTTAGGAGTACAGGGATGGACTGTAATGGATGCTTTGGGGGTGCCAAGTACACTTTTTAGGATGAAACACTTATATTTTCTCAACCACTGGAAGTGCCCATGACTCACAGCTTGCAGCTGAAACACTACCCCCACCTTGACCTGGCAAGTTCCCTAGACTGAGGAGTGTCGCCTCATCCAAGTTCATGTGCCGTTCCCTGGAGTACATGCCCATACATGCCCAGTCTATGTAAAAAACCCAGTTCCTTGCTTCAATTTGGGACAACTCTGCAGGATGATCCTGGCTCAGCTAAGATCTGTGCTATGAGTGCATCACAGTCTAATTTCTCCTTCTATCAAATCCTGATTCCTTCACTCCCCAAATGTGTGGATCCTATGGGCATGCCCCAGTATACCTCTAACTCACAGATCTCTGGTTCATTGCTTCCTGAGGAATCTGACTTGTGACATAAAATTTAGCCCTGAATAAGCACTAAATTTTTATTAGCTTTCATGACATAAGTGATCAAACTGGATTTGATGGTGTCCAAGCAGAAAATAACTTTACACTCTCTCACCATTTGCTCTAAAAACTAGTTGTTCCCCACTCCTAGATGACATATCAGGCAGGTCTTCGGGTTTTCTACTCCTCTTTAGTTGTAAGAGCCGTCTTGTTTCAGGAAGTAAAACAGCCATCCTCCTCTGGTTCTCTTCACCTCTCCAAGTAACCTTCCCAGATGGGCTCCTTTAGAAGGCTCCTGCAAATTTCCTCCCAAAGGGTCTACATTTGCTATTTGAGAAACTCATGCCATCATAGTCTGCAGAAGTTGCGCAGTGTCCCTGACTTTGCCCTCCGACTTCCCCAGGTTATGGTAAGACACCATCAAATTTTAAGAAGCAGACCACTTGCAGGTACTTCCTTCACTAAGTCAAAAATAAGAAAAACACCTCCCTTCGTTCTCTGAGGGCATGTTCCTTCTTTGTCTCCTGCCCCTCTATTCTTACGATCTGGAGGTGGGTTATCAGTAATTCATTAGAACAAGTTTTGGCACACCCTGCCAAGGAGTCTAGCTCTTCCCTTTAGACTAGGAGGGTTCTTGAAATATTATATCTTTTTCTTGACCATTGGGGTCCTGGTCAAAAACGAGACAGAAAAGTTCCTCTTTAACACCCTGTTATAATTATTATTAACAGTAATTATATGTAAAGACAAATGTCCACTATTTCCCAGGAAAAATGCCATTCTTATTATCTACTTGAAAATTAAGCATGTGAAAAGTTGTTTACAAATAATTTCCAAGATGACATACATCACATGTGGTTTTTTGTACTAAATGTATAATAAAGCATAGGTTGAAACTGACATTTCTTACAAGAAGTAGATGAAAACTGATTTTGTGGACTAATTGGCATTTTTGGATTTTGAAATCTCTCTCTCTGTCTCTCTAATACACACATACATACACACACATGCAAACATACAACTTGTTAATTTATTTTATGTGTTATAATTTGCTTCTAAGCTATGAGCTTCAGGATTCTACTGCCAGGCACTATTCCACAAATAAAATATGTTTTCCTTTTCTAAACTTTGATTTTGATTATTAGATTACTGGAGACATCTTTTGATTATTGGAGGCATCTTGCTATAGTTTATATATATTGATTGGATGAATAAAACTTTACAGATTCATTGAAGCTTTTTGCACAATTTTCATGCTGCTTATTAATTTATATTTTAACATCAGTGTTCTAGGCTTTCTTCCTTTAATTGATAGTCCATTAGGGACATAAAGTAAATAAGTGTGAGACTCAAAAACCATTCACCTGCCCACTGTGACCACCAAGGGATCCCAGGGTGTCCTTTGAGGCATTGGAGGTGTGAGTGACAGCACATGAGCAGGGCTGTGTGAGACCCACCAATACCAGGCCTGCTTTACTTTCAAGTCACTGTTGAAGGGATTTCCACCAAGATAAGGTGTGATCAGATTTGTCACAATGTGGAGAGTGAAGGAGAGGTTGAGGGTGCCTGGCAAGGGGCACCACTGGAAGATGGAAGAAGAGTTAAGAGATTATTGCAACAATCTGAGGATGAGATGATAATGATCTGAATGAGGATAAGAACAGTTAGTATTTGGAGAACTGGATAGATTCTAAACATAATTAGGAAAGAACACCTATATCTTTGGTAATTCCTTGCTTGGGGAGGGTATGAGCGAAGAAGAAGATAAAGATGATGTGAAAGTCTGGTCCAGGGCACAGATTAGATAGTGGTGTCACTCACTGAAGTAAAGAAGATAGGAAGGGGGAGATGTGGAGAAAGATGATTTCAGTTGAAGATATTTTCAGTTTGGGGTATTTGTGGAAAATGTGTGGAGCTATGGCACCTAGGGCAATTCATCCAGATCTCTGGAGAGAAGACTGGGAGTAACTGGAATTTAGGGAAGAACTCTGTGAAATGTCTCCATATGGGGACTCACCCATCAGTGGCGAGTTACCCCTTTCCTAACATAATACTCATCTTTTATGTCAATTTAGGGGTTGTCACTCAAAAGTTAAGTTCTGTTAGCATGCAGTATATGTATTCATTATCTATCCTAAACAATATACAAACACAATTGGGATTACAACACATTTTAAAATTTCCATTACTTATACTTATGGCATCTCATGAAATAAGATCCATGGGAACTAAGCCCTTTTAAAATAAAGTCCAAATAGTAAATTCGGACTCATTATTCCAAACTGCTTTTGTTCATAAAAATTAGCAAAAATGAGAGTTTGAACAAAACTTTGTGGTAAGACCAAACCACAGCTCTCAGTGGCATCTCACATTTTTGCAGCATGCTCAAATACAGGCTGATGATATAGCTAAATATAAAATCCTATATTAATTTTCTGTATTTAGGCTACTGCATCATTGCTGCAATCAGTTGAGTAGTGGATAATTTAAAGCACTAAAAAAATGCCATTTTTCTCAAGCCGATAAAGCAAAGAAAAATTCACTGATAGAGATTATAACAATGTGAAGAACATGACAGGGAGATCAGGACAGAGGAAATAGCATGTTAATGACATTCAATATTCTCCCTGTGTCAAGTCATCAGCATTTTTATTGCCACTATTTCTCAGCATACACTATTAGAATTTATTGAGTCAATCTGTCTCCATCACCTGTGATATAATATATTTTATTCAATAAGATATGGAATAATATTTATCTTTCAACTCCAATGACTGACTTTCAGGACAATAACTGCTTATCAACCAAGCATTACACAAGTAGAAGAGGTTGTACATTTTAATATCCGACCCAAGGTTGTCATTTTAGCATCTCTACGTTCGGTATTAAGAAGGGTAAGACTTCAATCCAAGAAATCACTCAGATTCAGTAGTTATGGCAAATGGTGGTATCAAACGACATTTTAAAGTTCTAGCCCAGTGAAGCATATTGCAAAAAATTGAGAAAGGAAAAGAGTAGACTCTAAAGTTTGCCCTGTGAGATATCTGCACTGGGTTCTCTATACCGGAGAGGAGAATCAAACTCATGCCTGAGCTTATTCTTCTCATAAAACATATGGGAATGAAAAATGAGTGTTTTTTTAAAGCCTTAAAAAGGCTCCTTGAAAAATCGAGATAGAAGTGAATCTGTAATTTATGTCCTCAAGTTGTCAGTCTGAATCTGGGTTTATTCAGGGCTGGACAATGTGTCTCTGCTTTTCTATGTCATCAATGTACGTCATATTCCATAACGGCCCTTTGGAAGGAGAATTGCATTGTTGACGGGTGCTTGTTCTTTGGAGGGAGGGGTATAGTTTCTAGCAATTATGCAATAGAGTTTACCAAATTCTCAGCTTTCTGCATAATTTATGTCTCTATTGCTCAACTCAGGTAATTTTTAAAAAGAAAGAATCGACTATTTTATTCTCCTATGTCTTTGATAAACATTTATTTCATATCCGCCTCTTTCCAGCTTTCTCCCCAGAAATCCCACGCCAACGTGTAGACAAAGGGTTGTTTGGCACTGATATGATCGAGTTGGTATTTGGTGGTTTCACCTCAGAAACGAAGGGGTCCGGAACTCCTGCTGGTAAAAAGCACTAATTCATCTGCTGTTAGTTTTGCTCACCAGGAAGTCCTCTCTCCCAGCCAGAGAACATAGAAGTGCACACAAGCTACTTCCTGTCAGGCAGCTTATTGTTTGATTGTGTCAACTATTGCTGACCTGCATGAGCGTGTCAGGCAGCAGGTAAAATAGAAAGATATCCACCTTCCAACAAGTACATGCCATTTCAACACGTCATGATAATGCCATGTGCGCCCAATGCAGCCATCTTTATTACTCCCTGCTTTTTTTTTTAACTTTCGACTGAGCTTTCATTACAATAATAATCAGTTGCTGTTAACCTTCTCTTCCCAACTCACACATCTCTTTACTTATTCTTTACTGCATATTAGAAGAAAGTGAAAAAAATTGGTGGGGGGGGGCAGTGAGAATCATCCGTTTTGAATTCAAATCCCAGTTGAGCTACTTACTAGCTGTTTGGTCTTAAATAAACTCATCTCTCTGAGCTGCGGTCCCTTTGTCGTTAATGCCTGGCTTTAAGGGGCCAGGATAAAGATAAATGAAAGAATATATGTAAAGCAATTGCCCCTGGGTCTAACTCACAGTAGGTGCACTTGCTTCTGTCGGAAAAAAAAAATAAAACAACTAAACTTTTAGGTTATATTATCCTCTCAAAAGGAAATAGCAGAGTGTTGCTTGTTGGTTCATTTATTTACTTATTACTGCACAGGAAGGGGGAGGTGGGAAGGAGGAAGTGTGGTTAGCAGAGATCATGCATTAACTCCATTGGGAATTGCTCTAAGTGTGTGCTTTGTGTATCCTCCTTATATCTTCTTAGAGTCCCCATTTTAAAAGCATGTCCTTTCTTTGCTTTGGCACCACACAAGACGGTAACAATAGGATTAAAAGGAGTGTATCTGGTTTAAGATTTGTCTTGTAGCTTTATGGAAGCCAAGAGGAGGTGTTATATTCCCAGCTTAGCGGGGGAGAGCTTGGCACAGGAAACCTCAGCCTGGAATCCTTGGCTGTACTCCATAGATTTGAGGTTGCTTTGTGGTGTGTGTACCTTTGTGTGTTGGCGTTAGGGGAGGACAGGCCTAGGAAGGGGTGTGACTTTGGGGAAAGTGAATGGAGTGGATACATCTGATAAAGAGATGTGTGGATTTGTATCAGACCCTGAATTCTGTGCCCAGGGTGACAGTTTTGTGCACAAATGGCAGCTCTATCAACCTGAGCAGGTCTCACTTTGGGCAAGTTCTTCAGCCCCAAGGCATTTGATCTATTTGTAGACGGGGGAGGAGAACACATATCTCTGGGAAGCCAAATGAGTAACTATATACAAAGTACAGAAAGCAATGACTGCTCATTATTCAACACATGTTAGTTTCCTTTTATAATGTGGCTTCTTACCTTATATCCTGAGATGACTGCACGTGAGGGAATCACAGTGTAACATCTATTCCCCATGCAAAAGTGTTGAGCAAGGCAAGAGCCACCTTGGACCTTAGGCTTCCCATAGACAACCCGTTTCAAACCTTCTCTCCCATCAAATGGAATTACACTTCTTTAGACCATACGTCCTAATTAGATGTTCAAACTATATGCTTCTTTGAACCGCACATGACTCTCTTCCTTATGCATATGAAAATGAGCAATCCAATTCACCATCAAGACAAAGGTCAGCCCTCCATTGGCCACATGGCCCTAATGGAATGGTAGTTTATTGAATATTAGTTTAATGACTTTTTGAGAACCTACTAAGTGCCAGATAATCTTGTAGATGCTGAAGATATAGAAGAAAATAAGATGTACAAAGTCCCTGAACTTCAGAGCTCATATACCAGTGATGGAAGCAAAGAAACTATCAAATACATACTTAGAGTGAGGTCTGGTGGTGATAAAATTCTCAGAAGGAAACCAAGGCAGCAAGATGGGACAGAAACAAAAAGAAGAAAGGATCTATTATAGACAGGAAATGTCAGAGAAGTTCTCTCTGAAGAGGTAATGTATCTGAGCAGGGATCTTAACAAAGCGAAGGAAACATCCAGGAAATAATTTGGAGGAAGAGTATTTCAGGAAGAAAGGAGCCAACCTGACATGTTAGAAGATTGGTATAAAGTCTTGTGTAGCTGGGGCTGGAAAGAGCCTGTGGAGGAGAGGGAGAGATCAGACAGGTAGTCTGTGAGTCATAGAGGAGGTCAAGGGCCAGGGAATGCTAAGTCTTGTAGACTGGATTAAGGAGTTTGGATTTTATTCTGAGTGTGGCATGAAGCCATTGATGGGTTTGAACCTGAGAATGCTGTCATCTGTTTTATGTGTTGCCAAATTTATTCTGGCTCCTTCATGTAGAATTGACTGTGCGTGAGCAATGGTAGACAATTGACTATTTTAAGTATTGTTTAACCAATGCAATGAGATTTCCTGGTGAGCATGACAGTGACACAGATTGGATTGTGCAGCCCATCCTTGCTAGTGAGCTGACACTAGGCAAGGCACCAGTGTTTTGAGCCTCAATGTTCTTGTCCATAAATTGGGAGGAAGACACCCACTCACAGAGCTGTTCTGATAATGTAATAAAGGGCATATGTGAAATGTTTATGATGTCACTGGAAAATAATAAGTGCTCAGCAATGTTAATTCCCCCTTCCTCCTCACTCCAATCAATTATTCAGTTCTTAAGCTTGGTTAGCCTTTACACAGGCAAGATGCTTCAGTCACTACTGAGTACTTGGAATCTCACTCCCACCCTGGGCAGACTCCTAGCTCAGCAGGGGGGAAAAAGGGGTGGGTGACATGGAAAAGCCACAGGACAGAACCACAGTACTTGCTAACTGCCAAATGAGGATTGGAGTGAGCTCTGGAGAAACTCAATGAAAAGAGAGTGACCCTGCTGGAATCGGAGTTCGCCCAGGATGGGTTCGAAGACCCTGCAAACCTCGGAGCAGTAGGGAAAGAAAAGGCAGCTGAGGGTGGCCGTTAGACCACATGTGGAGAAATAGGAAATAATTAATGGACAGGAAGTGGGACAGTTATCTGGAAAAAAAGTATTAGATTGGGAATAGTGGAAGATAAAGTTGGAAAGACATGAGGGGTCCAGGCTGGGAGGCCCTGAGATGCTAGGTGATATTCTGTCTTTATACTCCATGACCTGTAATTCCCAACACTGAAAAAAAATACCTTGAATCAGGAAATGCTCCATCTGTATTCGGCCTAGCTGAGAAGAAGGTACTGATCGCCCTCAGGTGCCACAATGTGAGGAAATTCCATCATTAGTGATGTCTTTATTTGAGCAAATATGTCTCATTCTTGAAATCTTTTAGTTACACATGGAGGGGTCACACACAGGGAACTGTGTGGCCAGGAGAGAGGGCCTAGAAAAGCATGTCAATAAAAGAGCAGAAGGTGCTGCCAGACCCCGGAGTCCCTGTCTAGTCTACCACAATGGGGAGTGCACAGCCTTGAGGACGTCATGGTGGATTTCAACAAAAGAAATGGTTAACATTTATGAAATTGTTGATGGTGAAAAAAATAGCCCAAAGATTCCTTGTTTAGTTTCTCAGATGCGTGTTACCCATCACTAGGTCAAAAACATCATCACGGTTTCTCCTAACACAAACTCCAAGAGGCTGTGTGCTTCTGGACTGACAGCCACCTGCTAATAGGTGTCTGGAAAATCCATTTTCTACTATACTTGTTAATAAATCTTAGTAAAGCATGAATTATAAAGAAATGCAATGTCTTAGCTAAAAGAAATCAATAATGCTTTTAAACACAAACTCATTAGTATTAAAGATTATTCCCATTATTCATTTTATTGAGAAAGAAAAGGATAATCATATCAAGCATGGCACCCATTG